>NC_037673.1:76655892-76955892 GCF_003255815.1 Theropithecus gelada
CTCAAACTCCTGGGCTCAGGTGATCAACCCGTCTCAGTCTCTCAAAGTGCTAGGATTACAGGTGTAACCCACTGCACCTGGCCTACTTGTCAGTTCTTTAAGTGCCTGTTTTCTATCCATTGCAATTTTTCTTTCCACACATTTTCCCTTTTTGGCTAAATGTGTAGATACAGGCACTTCCTCTTCTCCAATAGGTTGTTAGCATTAAATGTAAACATAATGCCCTATCTCTACATCTTGAGAATCCTATCACACAATGACCTTTATTCTGGCAAAGGTGGCACCTGCCACCAAAGAAGAGAACTGAACATCTTTTGGCAATTCACTGTCTTTTTAAACCATAGTATTTTCATCACACTAAGTTTTTTCTTTTCTTTTTAGACAAAAGCTCTAATGGACAAACTTCAAAAGACTGTTTCCTCTGAAGGAAGATTTAAAAATCTTAGAGAAACCCTTAAAAAGTATGTGTATCTTAATTATTAAATTATTCATAATTCAGAAATATATTTACATAATGTGTATAGTATACAAACAGTGACCTACCGCCTACTTTGCTTTGAAAAGAAAAATAAATGGGAAACAACTTATATCATCTAGGTATTTTTCTGATTTTCCTTACTATTTGGAATACTGTGCATATAGTACTTGTCTTATGGATATACTCATGGCATGCAGATTAAGAATTAAGCAGGCAATACCACTATAATAAATCAGACTTTTACTGTAAAAATTTTATTGATTCAGTTATTTCCTAATCTAAGCACAATGATTTCCTGTGAGTTTTATTTAAATATTCCAGCACCTGTTGATTGTTATTTTTGGTCTTTGGTTTCTAGATCATTCCCTTTCTACACACACACACACACACACACAGAGAAAGAGAGAGAGAGACTGAGATTCTCCTGCAACTGGTATTCTCATAATCCACCACATGTACTTACTGTAGAAAAACATGAGTCCTGTGATGGTATGAGTGAAAGCAAGACTAAGACGTAATAATAATAATAATAATGCAACAGCAATAATAGTATAAGAACGAACTAACAAAGTATTTACTAAATGACAGGTTTCATGCTAAGTGCTTGATGTGTGTATGTAAGCCTCACAAGAAATTCAAGAGATAAGCTTTTCTATCTCCATTTTACAGAAGAGGAAACTGCAGTTCAGAGAGTGTTCCCAGTATCACTTAGTAATTGGTCAAGCTGGGATTCGAACCCAGCTCCTCCTGCATCAAAAGCCCATGTGCTTAGCTTTCGGCCCCTGAGAAGACCAAGTATACCCAGCTCTCTCTAAAAACTAAACAAAACAGTGTCTCACCTTAGTCTGAGTTGTGATGTTAAGTCTACAGTTTCTAAAACATTTAAGAACCAACTAAAACAGAAAACAAGTTTTTGCCAGTACAAAGCTCTCATTGCATGGATTTTTCCATCTAGTTCATCAAGGCTGAATGTTTGATTTAAAGAGGTAAGACCACAGAGGTTTTCCTCCAAGCTTCTACCCCTCAAAGAAGTGTGGGCAATTTATAAGTATTGCAAACAATTACTGCTAGCAAATGCTTTGTATTTGTCTCTAAGATATCCTGTTGTTTGAACATGCCATTTTGTTTTTCAAACACGTAGTAAAGCATGGGCTGTCATTTTTGTATTTTATTCTATTGTGAAATGTGTTTAAAATTCTACGTATCATGAATATGCTTCTGAAACTGAAATAAAAAGAGTTCGTTCTTCAGGATCAAAGGAGGATCCTTTAATCCTCCTTTGTTTAATTTGGGGAGGGAAATAGACATTTATTCAAATGAGTCTCAGAACAGTGCCTCTTGGTCTTGCAGTTGTAACCCTCCTGCAGTTCCTTACCTTGGGATGTACTTGACAGACCTGGCATTTATTGAAGAAGGAACACCAAACTTCACTGAGGAAGGCCTTGTCAATTTCTCCAAAATGAGAATGGTAGGTATAATTTCATAATTAGCCTGTTTCAAAGGCTTTAGAGGTTTATAGAGAACAGGCTAAGTAATAAAAGTCAATGTCTGCTTTTTTTGTTCTCCTTTTTTTTTTTTGGAGAAACGGTCTTGCTCTATTGCCCAGGCTAGAGTGCAGTGGCACAATCTCTGCTCACTGCAACCTCTGCCTCCAGGTTCAATCAATTCTCTTGCCTCAGCCTCCTGAATAGCTGAGATTACAGTTGCGTGCCACCATGCCCAGCTAATTTTTATATCTTTAGTAGAGAAGGGTTTTCACCATGTTGGCCAGCCTAGTCTCAAACTCCTGACCTCAAGTGATCTGCCTGCCTCGGCCTCCCAAAGTGCTGGGATTACAGGCCCAGTCCAATGTTTGCTTTTTAATCTTGCGATGGAAGAGGAGGTAGATACTGGGACTAATACCGGATGTGGGCTGATTGAGGAGATGTTTGGTCATGAAATCCTTATTTAAACCAATGTCTAGAAGGGTTTTTCCAATGTTATCTTGTAGAATTTTTATAGTTTCAGGTCTTAGGTTTAAGTCCTTAATCCATCCTAAGTTGATTTTTGTATAAGGTGAGAGAAGAGGATCCAGTTTTACTCTCCTACGTATGGCTTGCCAGTTATTCCAGCACCATTTGTTGAAAAGGGTGTCCTTTCCCCATTTTATGTTTTTGTTTCCTTTGTTGAAGATTAGTTGGCTGTAAGTATTTGGATTTATTTCTGGGTTCTCTGTTCTGTTCCATTGGTCTACCTGCCTATTTTTGTACCAGTACCATGCTGTTTTGGTGTCTGTGGCCTTATAGTATAGTTTGAAATCAGGTAGTGTGATGCCTCCAGATTTGTTCTTTTTGCTTAGTCTTGCTTTGGCTATGTGGGCTCTTTTTTGGTTCCATGTGAATTTTAGAATTATTTTTTCTAATTCTGTGAAGAATGATAGTGGTATTTTGATGGGAATTGCACTGAATTTGTGGATTGCTTTTGGCAGTATGGTCATTTTCACAGTATTGATTCTACCCATCCATGAGCATGGGATGTGTTTCCATTTGTTTGTGTTGTCTATGATTTCTTTCAGCAGTGTTTTGTAGTTTTCCTTGTAGAGGTCTTTCAATTCCTTGGTTAGGTATATTCCTAAGTATTGATTGAGGAGATTTTTGGCAAAGCCATTTCAGCATCCCTGAGGAGATGAGGAATCCAAGGATGAGTTCCTAAGACTGACTAGTGATAGACATTTTCTGAAAGCTTCTTGCTGGACAGCCAGGTTCGTTTGTTTGTTTGTTTGTTTATTTATTTATTTATTTATTTATTTATTTATTTATGACACAGTTCTGTTGCCCAGGCTGGAGTGCAGTGGCCAGTGGCATGATCTCGGCTCACTGCAACCTCCACCTCCTGGGTTCAAGCAATTCTCATGCCTCAGCCTCCCGAGTAGCTGGGATTACAAGCCCACGACACCACGCCTGGCTAATTTTTGTATTATTAGTAGAGACACGGTTTCACCATGTTGGGGCCAGGCTGGTCTCAAACTCCTGAACACAATTGATCCACCCACCTCGGCCTCCCTAAATGCTGGGATTACAGGCATGAGCCTCTGTGCCCAGCCTGGACAGCCAGGTTCTAAGCACTAAGCTAGAAGCAAGGAGCCCATGGATGACAGCACCCAGAGCTTGCCTCTCCCAAACATGAGGCCACATAGTGCCAGCTGTTCCCCAATTTTGAATTCAGTATCTTTTTGCTTTTGGCATTTCATGTACCTCCTTGAGGGTCAAGAAAGCACCAAGCATAGGGAATGGTCAGGCAGGCTCCACCTGCCTCACTGGAGGAAGGGACTGACCCTTCCAGGAAGAGGCCTCATAAGAATGTGCTGCAATACAGGAAATGCTTTTCTCTGCTTTTGTTGTCATTTTGTTTTGTTTTTTTCTCTGTTAGATATCACACATCATCAGAGAGATACGCCAGTTCCAGCAGACTTCCTACAGAATAGATCATCAGCCAAAGGTAATATTCTGTGGCTGTGAAGGAATTAATAAAGAACAAAGGGGAAATTACTGAATTAGAAAACAACAGTAAAAGTTGATCCAAAATACCAAAAGCTAGCTCATGGAAAAGACCAGTAAAATAGAAAATCTTTGGCTAGTCTGATTAAAAAAAAAAAAAAAAAAAAAAAAAAAGAACATCAATTCATCATCAAGTTCTGTTGATTTTACTTCTTATATTTCTTGTGATTCTGTCCCTCTTCCATTTGTCTTCACTGCCATGACCCTTGGTCCAAGCTGCCAATATCTGTTGCCTACTCTACCTGCATTCACTCTAGGATGCAAAATTCATTCTGCAAATCACAGCTAGGTAGAGCTCTCTGAAATGCAAAGTGGATTATTTTCTCCCTTACATAAAACATTTTCCTGGCTTCCCATTGTTCTTAGGATAAAAAAAAAATTAAGAATCTTGGACATGACCATGAAGTCTCGCATTATGTGCCCCCTACTTTTTTCTTAAGATTCAATTCACATCATATACCCCCTTACTGTCTCCATCCCAGTCACAAATGGCCTCTTACCCCCATTTTCTAGTAGACTTTACTTTTTTAGAATAGTTTTAGCTTTACAGAAAAATTGAGAAGGTAGTAGAGAAAATTCCCATATGCTTCACGGCCAATGCCCTATTATTGTCTTACATTAGTATGATGTGTTTGTTAGACTTAATGAGCCCATATTGATACATTATTGTTGTTATTATTATTATTATTATTATTTTGAGATGGAGTCTCGCTCTGTCACCCAGGCTGGAGTGCAGTGGCACGATCTCGGCTCACTGCAAGCTCTGCCTCCCGGGTTCACGTCATTCTCCTGCCTCAACCTCCCGAGTAGCTGGGACTACAGGCGCCTGCCACCACACCTGGGTAATTTTTTTGTATTTTTAGTAGAGACGGGGTTTCACCGTGTTAGCCAGGATGGTCTTGATCTCCTGACCTCATGATCTGCCCGCCTCGGCCTCCCGAAGTGTTGGGATTACAGGCGTGAGCCACTATGCCCGGCCGATACCTTATTATTAACTGAAGACCACTGTTTATTTGGATTTCCTTATTTTTTACGTAATATCCTCTTTCTGCTCCAGGATCCCATTCAGGACACCACATGTCATTTAATTGTCAAGGTTCTTTAGGCTCCTCTTGGTTGTGTGGTTTCTTAGACTTTCCTTAATTTGGGTGGCCTTGACTGTTTTGAGGAGCAAAGGTCAGGTATTTTGCAGGATGGCCCACTGGTGAAATTTGTCGGATGTTTACTCAGGGTTAGCCTGGGGTTATGGGTTATTGGAAGGAAGACCCCAGAGGTGAAGTGCCATTTTCATCACATCATATCAGGAGTTATATTATCAGCCTAATTTATGACTGTTGATGTTAGCTCGAATCGCCTGGCTAAGGCAGTGTTTGCTGGGTGTCTCCGCTGTAAAGTTATTCTTTTTTCCTTCCTTCCTCATCCTGTATTCTTGGGAAGGAAGTCACTCTGAACACCCCACACCTAAGGAGTGGAGAATTATGCCTGCCTCTCCTTGAGAACGAAATATCTACATAAATTACTTGGAATTCTTCGCTCAAGAGATTTGTTTCTTCTCCATTTATTAATTTATTCAATCATGTACTTATATCAGTATGGACTAATGGATTTAATACTTAGGATTGTCATCCAATAATATTTTATTCTATTGCTGAAACTGTTGCAAGCTTGGCCATTGGGTGCTCTTTCAGTTGACTTCTTTGTCATACCCTGATCCATGTAGAGTTTTCTCTTTTTCTTTTTTGAGGACTTTCTTAACTTTCTGATAGTATAAGATGCTCCAGGCCAGGTGCAGTGGCTCACACCTATATTCTTAGCACCTGGGGAGGCCAAGGCAAGAGGATCGTTTGAGCCCAGCCAGCCAGATTACCTGGGGTCAGGAGTTCAAGACCAACCTGGCCAACATGGTAAAACCCTGTCTCTACTAAAACTACAAAAATTAGCCAGGCATGGTGGCAGGCAGCTGTAATCCCAGCTACTTGGGATGCTGAGGCAGGAGAATCCCTTGAAACCAGGAGGCAAAGTTTACAGTGAGCTGAGATCGTACCATTGTACTCCAGCCTGTGCACTCCAGCCTGGGCAACAGAGCAACACCCTGACTCTGGGGGGTAGAAATAAAAAGATGCTCTAGACTCATCTTTTATAATTTGCCCCAGTCCTAGACTCAGCTATTTCTGCCAAAAGCTCTAGTTCCTTTTTTTGGAGAATGGTTTCAGCAACCAAGATATGGACTTTAGATATGCTTGTGTTATGCAGGTATCAGCTGACAGAGCACAGGAATCTATGTGTGTATACTAACTCATATATATATATATACACACACACACACACACACATACACACACACACACTTATACATATTTATAAGTATGTCTCTATGTAACCATCAGTATTTGTATTAAGCCAAATATACTGATGCCCCCAACTCTATTCTGTTACCATGTGAATCATTCCAGCCCTCTCCCCACATTTGCTTATCCGTAAATTCCTTCTCCAACAGTGAGAGACACACTTTCTTTTAATAGCCCCTAGGTTTTGCCCTATTTCTGTTTGCCACAAGGCCTTTACCTATGTTCTTCCTTCTGTCTGGAGTACCCTTTCTTCCTCATTGCACAGTTTACTTGTACACAGCTTAAGTATCACTTAGGAAGACTTCCCTAACTTTCCCAAACCTCACTCCACTCTTTTAAGGTTGTATTGCACCATCTAAGTTTTCTTTCTAGCACTTACTGCTGGAGTCACCATTTGACATTTATTTATGTGATTATGTGCACATGCATGATATCCATGAAGGACAGAGTCAGACTTACTGTGTTTATTATCATAGCCCCAGCATCTTGCACAGTGTCTAGACCATAGCAGATAATAAATGTTTCTTGAATTAGTTAATTCAAGTCAGGAAAAAGACACAGTTGTGACCATCACTGCTACTATTCAGTTTTGAACAGGAAAAAATTTACCATGGCAATGAAGCAATAAAAAGAAGGAAAAGGTATAAAAATCGGAAAGGTAAAGATTAAATACTATAATTCACAGATGATTTGATCTAGAAAATCCAAGAGAAATCATCCAAGAGAAAATCCAAGAGAAAAACTGATGAATTATTAAGGGAGTATAGCAACTGGACATGAAAAAGCCAGTAATTTTCAACACATTGGCAATAACCAATTCAAATGTAATATAAAAAATCTCAATCAAAATAGCAACAAAATCTGTAATGCCTAGGATTAAGTGGGACAGGAAATATGTAAGACCTTTATGTACTGAAGTACATAAGGAGAAAGTTGTATCATATTCATGGATCAAAATACTTACTATTGTAAAGAGATCCATCGTCCTCAAATTAATCTATAAATTCATTGAAGTCCTGGTCAAAATCCCAACAGGGTTTTCATGGAACTTGACAAACTTATCCTGAAACTGTTATGGAGGCATAGATAGACCAAAAACAGACAAGAACTTTTTGGTAAATAAGAATAGTAAAGGAGAATGTTCCCTACCAGTTATGGCCATATCCTAAACTGAGAGTAAATAAGGTAGGACTCTACTGGCCTGGCAGTGCGAATCCAGTGAGGCAGAAGAAAGTCCATGTGTGTGTTTAGTCTACCTGAAAATCTACGAGATAAAGAAGGCACTCAAAGAAAGTGCCAGAAAGAAACTGACCATTCAATAAATAGAACAGGAATTTTGGCTCTCCATCTTGCCATTCACAAAAATAAATTCCAGATAAGTTCATTACCTAAGTTTAAAAAGAAGTATTTACATTATTTGAATAAAATAAAGGATAAAATATTCATGACCTTTGGATTTGAAAGACCTTCTTAAGCACAGAATGCAAAAGCTGTAAAAGCCAAGCTTGATAAAGTTAACGAAAATTAAGGATTTCTATATGACAGAGGACAATTATTTAAGTCAACATATAAGCAGTAGACAAGGAGACAACATTTGCAACATATAAAACAAAGAAACAGAATAAAAGCATTTCTATAGTCTATAAGAAAAGCATAAACAATTCAACTCGTAAACCTGTGAATAGTTAATTCACAGAAGAAACAAAATGGCCAATAAACATTTTTTAAATACTCCTCTAGTAAAGAGAGAAAATGTAAATTACAGTGGGACATCATTTTCACTTATCAGATTGACAAAAATTTAAAAGATTGATAATATCAAACCTTGCTTAGGATATGGGAAAACAGGTACTGTCACATACTGTAGGTTTGGAAGCTTTGCAGGTCATTTTCCATCATCAGTTAAAATTAAAAATTGGTATATTCAATTACTGGAACTCTTACCATTTTTGGTGAGAATAAAACAGAACAACCACTTTGCAAAACTGTGCCATTTGGAAGTTTCTTAAAATGTTAAATGAGCACCTGTCTTAGGACCTAGCAATTTCTCTCTTAGGTATTTATCCAAAGGAAAAATGAAAGCATCCTCCTCAAAAGCCTCTTATAGCCGGGCACAGTGGCTCACGCCTGTAATCCCAGCACTTTGGGAGGCCGAGGCGGGCGGATCACAAGCTCAGTAGATCGAGACCATCCTGGCTAACATGGTGAAACCCCGTCTCTATTAATAATAAAAAAAAAAATCAGCCGGGTATGGTGGCACATGCCTGTAGTCCCAGATACTCAGGAGAGTGAGACAGGAGAATCACTTTAACCCAGGAGATGGAGCTTGCAGTGAGCTGAGATCGTGCCACTGCACTCCAGCTTGGGCGACAGAGCAAGACTGGGTCTCAAAAAAAATAAAAAGCCTTGTATAAAATGTTCATAACATTTCTAAATAATAGCCTCTATTTGAGAAGAGCTCAAGTGTCCATCAACAGATGAATGGATAAACAAATTATGGTACATCTCTACAATGGAATAGTCAGCTATAAAAGGGAGCAGACTACTGGTACAGGCCACAGCAAGGCTGAATCTCAAAGCACTATGCTGAGTGAAAGAAGCCACACATGAAGGAGTACACACTGTATGATTCCATCAATATGAGGTTCCAAAGTAGACAGAACTCATATGTGGTGATAGAAACCAGGGCAGTGCTTGATTCCAAGAGCAGACTGACTGGGTAGGTGCATAAGGGAACTTTGGGAGATGCTGAAATTGTTCTTTATCATGAAATGTATGTAAGTTACATGGTGTATACATCTGTCAAAATGGATCAAACTATTCATTTCACTTTTGTGTGTTATATTTCAATAAAACTAAAGAAATGTTTTCATGGAAATCCCCCATGCCCCAACATTTTCATTTCTAGTGTCAATTGCTTTCCTTTCACTTCTGATGTCTACCCTAGCCTGGCAGAGTATTCACGCATGCACACCGGGAAGCATGCTAACAAGGAATTCACCGAAACTTTGTGTAACAGTGAAGTATTGACAGCAACTCAACATCCATCAATATGAGATTATTAAATAAGCTCCAATATATTGCACTATTAATACTGTATAGCAGTTAGAGCTCTATCTACTGTTATAGGGAGCTCTCTCTGACCTATCATTAAGAGATGAAAGCAGAATAAAATGTGCACCGTGATGCCATTTTTAGGGGGGGAAATGATATCTGTAAGTACATGTAATCTCGATAAAGACATAGAAAAACAACTGGGAGAACACAAACCAATTAGTAGCAGTAGTTCTTATTGAGGGAGGTACCTAGGATTGGGGGTTGAGAGAGGACTAGAGATGTTTGCTTTTTTTTTTTTTTTTTTTTAAACAATGGAAACATTTTTGAGATTTTTGGTCAAATAAGATTTTTAGGCATTTAAGAGAAAATATTGAATTGTGTTAGATTCCCTCAGAAAATGTACGCAGTGGTATCTGAAAGAGGTAAAAGCTGGGACTTCCCTTTTTTTTCAGGTCACACAGTACTTGCTTGACAAAGACCTTATCATAGATGAAGATACGCTATATGAGCTGTCACTAAAAATTGAACCTCGACTCCCTGCTTGAAGATCTGGCCTTGCCCCTGAGTCCACGGGATGTTCATGGAAAGCAGGACAGACAGAATTGTGTATGCCTTGCCTCACATGGTACAGCACGAAGCCAGTCTCCTTTCTCCACCAAAGAAGATAGAACCAGACTGGAATTCTGTCTCCATTCAGAGAGAAACCCAGCTGTTTGGGTCAAAGACAGATGCTTCAAACTTGGGTGGGAAGGTGAAAGATGGCTATTTAGAAAGCTGGTGGCACGTTTTACGTAAGGGAATGTTAGATGGGAGATGGTAGTTGCCATTTTAACAAAGCAGGTAAATTGGTAAATTTTAAACTCTGTCCGTGTTCTGTTAGAACTCAGGGACAAGGATCCATGAAAAAGACCTGTGATGTTTCTCTGGCACTATACTGGCCTGGGCACACCTACCAATCTTCTAGGATTTGACTGGTTCCATTACATTTCCTTTTGGTATAAGCTTCACAGAAAAGCTGACACTTCCTCCACAGAGATGGACCAACACATAAGCAATTTCAGTCTACAGCATGTGCATGGTTTTCAGTGCATTCTAAATATTTCTATGTGGGGAATGGTACCTTCTGAAACTGGCTTTCCAGTCTTTAGGCAACGGGATAGGAAAGAAAGAACGAAACACAAATGGATTTGTATGTAACATTTCCTTAATTAAAGGCAGTAGGCTGTGCCCCAGAGGATTCCAGACAGTGGCTGGCTGAGGTGGGTGGGGAGCTTTTCCTTGAGACTGTTGGTCCTAAGCCGCCAACCCTCTTGGAGAGGCAGCTGCAGTTTGCAAGAAGGTGCACGTCCATCTCACCAACAAAACTGTGGAACAGACAGAAGGCCACCAAGTGCTGTGGGGAATCATGGGTTTCAGTGCTGAGTGAAAATCTATACCTAAAAATCATCTCTGCACCTTGCTTTGCTTGTTGTCTTTCCCCGCTCATAGTACTGCAGGAATCTATTCTTATTTACACAGACCTTTTTTAGGCTTACTATGAACAGTGGCTGTATTTTTTTAAAAACAGTTCAGTGAAATTTTCTTTTCAAATCCCACACTTCCATATGCTGTTCGTAGATCTCTTTCTTTACAAAATGATGTTGAGAGATCTCTGAGAGTATTATAAGTGCATGGGAAATGGGCCCAACCACCGAACAGCTCTTACATTACAAAACCAAATGCAGGGGTTAGTCCTGCTACCCAAGGCTGGGGAAGTGACCTTACTTTTCCCGAGATTGTCAGTTGTTGAAGAAATAGGGCTATCTCATTGTTTACCTCCCTCTTCTCTTCTCAGGGAGACTGCTGCTTTAAAAGAAGGAAGAGAAAAAATATAGTTCTATTTCCCTGAACCTGTTGCACCTGACATTTTCTCTTAGCGGCATGAAACTTATTGATGCTGACAATGAAAAATTGATCTGTCTGGCTATTTTCCCTCTTTCCTTGCACTTTAATTATGTTGCTAGAGCTAACAGCTGACTAATAAATTCCACCTGCTGGCTCTTAAGACCCAGTGGAAGAGCTAGCATTGGTAATGTACCATAGAGGTAGAGAATGTACATTTTCTGCATGGTAAGCGCCATCTCTGTATGTAACTATATAGTGAAATATCAACTAAGTAAAAGAAAATACAATATTTGAAGACCATTCCAAAAATATTTTCAATAGTTCACATTAGCCAACAGTGTAGCACTCAACCCAAGGAGGGTTCCTTATGGATGCTTTCTTTTTCTTTTTTAAAGTTGCTTGTTTGCTCTCTTTAGTTTCAAATAAGAGGTTGACGCATCTTGATGCATGATGAGAAGCATGGGCGGTTTGGATCCTAACAACGCATAACTTGTGATTTATTTCTCAGTGTTCAGAAGCTGAGGGTTTGAAATAATACGTATCAGTTGCACCAAACACCTCGAGGTCTTGCAGAAGAAAAGTAAAGGTTAGCTTTCTTGGCTCAAAAGCATAGTCCTGACAGGTGAACTAAAACCGGGACAAATCTGTGAGAGGACCACACACAAACTAGTTTCAGGCCCAACACATGGAAAGGCTGATGCATTCTATCTGCCGTGGAGTTGCTAGAGTCCTTCAGAGGGAAAGGATGGTTCTGCGTGTGCTTTTTGTGGAAGTCTGGGCTCATTTCTTTGACCCAAATGTTCCAGAGATGCTGCAGCCATTCTTATTAACGAAAAATAAGACAGGAGTTTCCAAATGCTCCTTCCCTTTTGGATCACAGCTTTTCAGTTAGTGACAAAGCTTTTGCACCTATTTCCTGCAGGATGTTGGAACTGCCCCGCAGTGGTCATATTAGGCACTGCCGATTGCTATGCTGACTTTTAGGGGGTTTTATGTTTGTTTGAAAAACAGGGTCTCACTATGTTGCCCAGGCTGGCCTCGAACTCCTGGACGCAAGCAACCTTCCTGCCTCGGCCTCTCAAGCAGCTGGGACTGCAGGGGTGCGCCACTCGCTAGCCCTTCACATTTTTGTTTGAGAATTACACCACTTTCTGGAGTCTGCAGCCTTCCTGGAGCTGCAAGAGAGCAAGAGAGAGAGCTCCGCCTCTGAGGGAGTGTCTGTTGATGACCTGCACTATTCGTGTGCCAGCTGGGAGAGGAATGCACATTTCAAAACACCTTCAATTTGGTCAAATTAAAAATCCCCAAGAGCAATTTGCAGTGTTGTTAAAGTGCCCGTTCTCTTCTGCCTACACACAAAGCCGGCATTCCCAGCTGCATCTGCCTCTAGTCCATAAATAAGAGGAGATGGGAGGTCAACCTCTAACAGCCAAGTAGCGAACATGTATACTGTAAAATTAACCTAGAAAATCAGAAGTAAAATCCAATTTCAGGCTTTCGAATGAATGCCCACATTTTGTACTGTCAACGGAATTATCTTGGAGCTTTTAGGGGATGCCTTTGGTTATTAACTGAGACATCTAGTTTTGCTACAGGGACAAATCTCTTACCTAATCCAATATATTATTTGACAGATTCAGGCATGAAGTAAAGCGTTGTCACTTTTCCTTAGTGTTTTTCTGAAGGAATTTAAAGAGGGAATTTTAAACGGCTGTTGCAATATTTTCAAGTGGCTCTCACACCAAGTCCTATTACTGTGTGTTAAATTGCAGTACGTCTGGAAGTACTACTTATAAACAAATGAAACTCAGAGAAACTGAATCACTTGGAAGAGAAAAATCCATTATGGTCCCATGTGGAGTGAGTAATGATGGATCGGCGCCCTTTCTCTCATATTATTGCATACGACGAGGCTTTTGGGCCAGCAGTGATTGGGCAGCTTTAAAATTCTTAACTAAAAGCAGTAATGCAATACAGGGATTATTCCCAATAAAAATAACTTTTATTTAAAAGCAAGAGATTTTACTTAGCTTTTTTTTTTCAAAGTTTGATTTTATCCCCTTGAAAAAAAAATCTCTTCACTTGAAAGTATAAAGGTTTTTAAAAATACAATTGCAAAATGTATTATTTTTACAACTATTGAAATGGCATAAAAGAGAACATCCTATTTACAGCTGAAGGGTAGAGCCAGGCTAATGTCCACAGCCAGAGGGAATCAATAAATAAGAATCATTTTCATTTCAGTAAGAAATCAGACTGTAAGTTTAAATAATGGCTCTATTATAGATACCACCATGTAATTCTGGTAAGAAGACTTAATGAAATCTAATCAGTGTGCCATTTCTCATCGGCCATTGGTGACTTAAAATTAAGACGAGGCAGAGCCAAAATGGAAAACAGTCATTTTGTTGTAGGAATAAACACACGAACGATTCAGAAAATTATTCATCATGCAGCATGACATTAACATTAGGATTGACTGTACTTGGTCTGATCTGCTCAAGGAAAATGATAGTTCTATTATACTTAATGATGTTGGTTTTTACACAGCTCATTTCATTTTTCACTAGAAAGCCAGTTATGAAAGAGAGCTGACCTGGGCATCCCAGCCCTGAGTCCTAGGCCCAGTCTCCAGCTGGAAAACCTTAGGCTGGTGTTTCTACATCCCTGAGCCTCAGTTTCCTCATCTGCACAATGGTGTGAATAGTAATCCCTGTGCTGCTTACCTCACAGGGCTATTGTGAGGACCAAATGGATTAGACTGTAAAGTGCAAAGTGCTGTCCGCATGTGAGGTAATCTGATTACTATGCTCAGCTCTCTTGTAGAGGATTTCAATGTATTTCTTTATCATTTGAGTGTGTGTGCGATGGACGAATATGTGTGTGAGTTTGAGAAGCATATTGTTCGTGTCCAGTTACTTTGCAAATTTGTGGACACCTGTGATTGGACAGAGGGGTTTGTGCTGTGGCCTAACACTTGCCAGGTGAGGTGTAGGTTATGCCTATATGCAAATTAAACTTCACCTTTCTTGAATATTCAGAAATCTCATTGGTTTCTTCATTTAACTCTTTTCCTCATTTTTCTACATTGTCAAAACCATGAAATGTATACATTTAGGAAAAAATAGAACTTTATTTCTTCCAGTCTGCAGGCTGGAGCCTCTGGCCAAAGCCAAAAGCAAGCACTTCAGAGAAAAAGGGAGAGGCTGAGATTTATGCCCAATGAGATGAGCCATACATATACATTTAGTAGGTTATAGGATAATCTTATGAATATTTATGAGGCCCTAATGCATGCATAGTAATCATACATGTTACATACAACCCATGTTCACTTTGGGATGGAGACTTAACATTAAAATGTAGTAAAATTGGACTGTATACCTCAAAAGATGAAACACGGGGCACAAAGACACTTGGTGTGCAGTCTCTGTAAACCGGCCAGAACCGGCTGCGGTCTGCGGTCAGTTATGCGGACGGAGTGCTTCGTAAGGCTCAACACTTGTCATGGGGAAACTGCATTGAGGGAAGGGGGGTTCGCCAAGTCAGGTTGTCTGTCTGTTGAAGTTGAGGAAGAAATCTTCCAGACACAGTTTTCAGGAACTGGTTTTAGTTTAACTGTAGGAAAGAAAGTCTTGAGGCAGTTATTGAGGTGGGGGAACGTTGGGTGTGACTGACCTCTTGCCTTGCCAAAGCTGTAGAATCCTGGTTTTTAATGTTTTCTGGGGTCTCTTTTACCACAATGAGTCTGTTTTGTTTTGCCTGGGGGCCTAGGGGCTTTATTTTTATTTTACATCTTCTTCATAGCAGTGAATTCCTTCAGATATATTATTTTACTTCTAAATATTACTTCTAAAGTTCAGGGAGAAAAACAGTTTAGAAGAGGCCCTAAAATTCAAAGAATTTGGGGAAAGCTTTGAAATGATATGAAGGATCAACTAATCACACTTTCTTTCCAGTGCTTAGATTCTTCCTGTGACATCCCCAGCCCATATTTGATTACCTCCAGGCACAGAGAACTCACTACTACCCAGAACAGCTCAGGCAATTGCATGGCAGCTCAACGCTCCTGAATGGGTGGTGGAGACAGGAGAAGCTCCACCTAGGAGGGGCTTCTGAAATAAGACTCCTATCTACCCCTAAAATTACTGCAGTGGTTATATGGATTACTATATATGAAAATACTTTAACTTCTATGAAGTTGTGGTAACATTTAGAGCTGATGGAATTAAGTTACAGTTGCTGAACGCAAGAATAGACTAAGGAAAGGGGTTCCTCCTGCCCAATTCTGAAATGAGCAATCCAGGCTGGTGGGACACAGGAACCCAGGTTCCTTTCATCCTATTATTTGCCCATCCCACAAGGGATCGTCCTTGCCTACGAGGTCAAATTTGGGGCCTGCTCTAGCCACACTCCTGCTGGACCCAGGAAGAGAAAAGAGAATAAGTCCAGAACATTTTCCTTTAAAGCAAATGATATGGCAGTCACATACTTCAATTCTGTTCCTGCCCCTGTGGCAGAAGCCAGCCACAGGGCAGCCTGGTGTGGCTAGAGCCCCAGAGCTTCAAAGGGAGTTGGCAACGATAAGAAGGGAACGGATGGCATGTGACAGAGATGGCATTTGAAAGATTTCCAGAAAGCCAGAATTTCTACTGTGAGTCCCTTGTAGAGATTTCGTCCCCATCACACCACCTGTATAATATGCTTGAAGAGGACCAGGCCCCCAAAAGAAGAGTGGTACTCTCTTGTCTCAACAATGACCCAACTTTTCTTCTGACCTTACTAACATATACATTTACTCTGTAAAATATAAGGTGTTGAGGTAGGGTGAGTGGAGGGGGCCCTAAATGCTGATTAGGCAATTGGGGAGGAAAAGGAGGTTTTTGCTATAACTGCCATCCTTTAAATCTACAATTCCACGCTCTTTAAAAGCCTTGTAATTTTCTGGATCTGGAAGCTGGGCTATTTCAGGGTCACTGGATTTATTTCACTTGGTGTCTGAACTGACTTGAAACAAGTGTGTGTGGAAAAGAGCTATTTTGAGAAGGAAGAAACCGAGACTGCCCTGATGACGGAATATGCAAGCTGGTGGGTCTTGACTCCTTAAAGGACTACGAAATTAATTTGATTGGTCCCAATCTTTATAGAACCACCCCAATCAGGAACCTTTCCGTCCTGCCAAAAGGCCCCCTCATGTGCTCTCCCAATCAGTACCCCATGCAAAGGTAAATTCGATGGTATTTTTAAACATGGGTCGTGATTTAAAGAAATGGAAACTCTGAAGGAGAAAGCACACTGGGTAGAAGGTTATTCCTGGGGCTCCACCCCCTGCTCCATCAAGTCCTTTGAGCATGAGCTAGGCTCTGAGAAGTAAGAGACAGGAACCAGTTGGTCATGTCCACGTGGCCTCGGAAGCCGAGTACGTGACGGTCACCAGATGCCTAGGCAGGCTCCCTTGAAATGGCAGGGCTGCTGTCCAAAATCCTGCTGGGTCATTGCTATTTACAGGCAACCTTCCCGGCGTGCGGTGGATATCCCAAGTAGGACTATTTTTAAGCAGGGCTATGGCCTGCCGTGGGTTAAGCTGGTGTGGACAGAAAGCGAGATGATCTAGCCGTCTACTGCAGATGGCCTGATCTTGAACAGAAACGTGACTGTAATTGTCCCTGGATCTAGGCCCCAGACAAAGACGCTGGAAAGAGGTCCCTCCAGCCCCTGGCTCAGGGCCCGGTCAGCTGCTGGAGCCAGGCAGCTTGAGATATCCTCCTCTCCGACCTTGGCTTGAGGGGTTCATCCTTCAGAACTCACCAGGGCCCCAAGGCTGGTACACCTGAGAGAAGAGGGAAACAAATCCCCCAACAGATACGCAATTTCACCCGCTGGGCCTTCCATTCTGAGATCCAGAGCCCTGGCAGAGGAGCCTTCAGGACCAGGCCTGGAGAGCAAGATTGGCTCCTCCTTTTATGTTTCAGAGAAAGGGCAGGTGCTATGAAGAGCCAAGCGCCCAGGGGCCTGCCTTCAACGGTACAGCTGTGGGGGCCGGTGCGCCCGGAGGTCTGCGCTGGGATTGGTGAGGTCCTCTGGCCCCGCCCCGCCCCGCCAGGGAGGCTTTTCCAGGCCCGCCCGGCCAGCTCGCCCTACATACACTTCTTGGCTGTGTGCGCTCAGCAGGACGTGGGAGACTCCGGCTTCAAGGTCGGTGAGTCCGTGAAACTCTGCTTTATTCCTCCAAAGAGGGGTCATGGCTAGAGCCAGTGTGAAGGGCCTTGGAGGAGTGGATGCAGGGCTGTGGACCGGGACCCCGTTAGGACGCTGACTGCGAGGAGGCAATGGTGACTCGCTAAAGCCAGCAGAGCGCCCGCCCTTGGCCGAAGCACCCCCTCCTCCCTGCACACAGGTGGGGGCAGCTCAGCACCAGGAGCAGAACAAATCAGCACGCTGCCTGCAGAGTCTCTTTTTGGTAGTGAATCAGGACTTTTTCTTGATTTGGAAAAAAAAAAAAATTCTAAAGGCTGTATTTTGACGCTAAGTTTGGGACAACTTTAAACTTCAAATGTCTTTCCCTTGTAATTTAGAGAGTCTAATCCACTGATTTCTGGGAATGTTTTTCCCCAGCAGTCTCAGTCTCAAAAGACATGTAAATCAGTGACTTGGGATGAACTAACTAGAAAATTAAAATTTTGAGAAGCTATTTACTAATAAGCCCAATAGCCAGGCCCAGTTTAAACTGGCAAATAGTATTGCTAGAGATTCAGTTTTGCCATCACTAACATGAACACATTGATAATGAGCCAAGTAACTATCTCCCCTCCCTGCCATCCTTACCTTTCCCACTGGAGGTTAATTTTAAAAAACAACAAAAACCTGTGGAATTGGCCCCATGTGTTGCACCTGGGCAGAGGCCTAGTCTTTGCTAGCTTGCTTGCTTGGTAGTCCTGGGGTTAAAATCAGTCCTGTCCTTGTCCCTCAAGTGGTCTGCCTTCAAATGCTCTCCTCCGAATGTGAGGAAGAGTGACATTTGACAAACAGCAAAACCTTTAGGTCTCCTCAGTGCTGCCCTTTAGACCTTTCAGAAAGTGTTGCCAGGCTCGTGACCCCTCACAATGTCAGCCGAGTCAAGTGAGGGGCAGTCAGTGCCCTCAGGACAAGGTTACGCTAGGTACACCAGTGCGCTGTTTCCAGAAGGGCTGCTTTTCCTGTCTACGGCTCTCACATTTTCTCTGTTCTGAATTCGTGTCCTTGGTCTGTTCTGTCTGTCCTCTCAGGGAGGCGAGCACGGCCACAGCATGTGGCCTGAGGCTTCCTGACAGGCTCTTCCAGGAGGCTCTGGGCCTTGTTTGGTGGTGTGGGCACCTCACTTCCTCTGCACTGATAGGCACCTTCTCCAAAGACCCCAGACTTTGGAGTTAATCATGCCTGTGGGTTAAGGTACTGTCCCAGCAAAGCACAGGAGTGCCACATGCACCCCATGGACTCTGCCAGCCTCATGACCAAATCACCTCACAAGGAAATGGCCCATAGCCAGGTCAGTTTTCCTAAGGAAACTGTGGGTTGGGGGAGTGCCATACAGAATGAGGAGTCCTGGGGTTTCGGACACAGGAGGGGGACTGACTTTGCCCCTAACTCAGAGGCCCTGGGCCTCCATCTCTGCCATAGCCTAGAGCAGGCTCCATTTGTCTTCCCAAAGGAACCCCCGATACAGCCTGTGTCAAGCATTCTCGGAGCTTCTGCCCACAGAGCCAGGAATCCAGCAGCAACCCATGCTGAAGGTGACTGCTGGAGGTCACACCAACCCTGCCTGGGAAGTCTCAGAGACTCCCTCCCTTGGGCGGGGAAGAAGGCAGCCCACTTCTTCACAGCACTTAAAAGGACTAGATGGCTCCTAGCTTCCTGTTTTCTTGTAAACAATTTACCCCTTGAGGGACAAGTCTGGTAACAGTCCCATGCCTTCATTACAGGCCTACGAAAGGCCTCTGTTTTACGGAGTAGGATTCTAAATATCTCCTGCCTAGGACTGTCTATTTGCTGAGTAGAACAGTGATGCCAAGAGTGCCCATTAAGGTTGGCTGTGTACCCAGTGCTTGTGAGGTAACGCAAACCCTTTGCTGTCTTAGAACTGGGAGGGGAGAGGCATTTTCTGCTGGCCTAGGCGCCTGGCATCGTGAGAATTTGTTCAGTGTGTTCTGTGGAGCTGGTCCAAGCCCAAGGACATCCTCTGTTTTGGGGTGGCTCTCTGGATGGAAAGATGACATGTGGTCCTCCTCCGGGCCTTCCACCTGCCCTCTGGCTGAGGAGTTCACACACAGGGACACTGAATGGCTGGACCAGAAATAAGTCTGAGTCAGCAGAAAGGCAGACATGGTCCATCCGGGATGCCCAGGAAGCACAGGGGGCTCAGGCTGGAGGCAGTGACAGAACCCAAGGCCTCCCTTTCACATTCCAGGATGTCACAGAACCAGAGAAGACCATTAGACCGGGATCTGAACTCCCGGTCTGCCTGCCTGGGACCAAGAAATGTGCAGCTTGTGTGGCCACTTAACAAAAGGGCTTGATGCAGCTGTCCTTGTTTATTTAGTGGGGAGGGCAGTGTAGGAACAAACAGGATATTACTGCTTTTGCCTCTGTCTGGCTGTGCTCTTGCACCTTCCCATCACCCCAAATCTCCCTGGCTTGGAGCCCAGGCATTCTGCTAATTTTAGCCTAGATGCTGTAAACAGTGTTTTTCAACTCAGGAGTCATAGCGGTGTTCCAGGTTAGGGAAACTGAGGCAGACAGCTTCTATGGGGTGAAAGCTGGAGACTACCTTCCTCCTCACACTGGCACAGCATCCCTTGCAAGGCCTGGCAGGCACATTGAGCAGCTAGGGTCAGAGTGGAGCGGGCAGAAATGTCCCTGGCATTTGGGCTACTTCAGCAGAGGCCTGAGGACAGGGAAACAGAACAGTTGATAATCTGCAACTCTAGGAGGAGTCATGTGCCCTGAGGTGACGATCCTGTGCCTAGGAGCTGCTGTGGTCAATGCAATTCTGCGGTCTTCAGGGTGTGACCGAGTGGAATGACCTGTGGCGCCACAGCTTTTAAGCCACAAGGGTGGTTTCCCTCCAGCTGCTGGTCAGTGCAGGGCTGTATGTGAGGTGCTGGGGTCTGCAAGGAAGCTGAATCCAGGGTTAGAGCCAAACCTGGGTTCAAATCCCAGCTCCACTAGTGTGCTGGTACTGAAACCTGGGGCAGGTCACTTCTCTTGAGCCTCAGTTTCCCCATGCACAAAATAAAGCATACTTGGCAGGATTGTTACACAGACTGATAGTGTTTGTAAGGTCCCTTGTATAATGCATGGCTCATGATAGGTGCTCATAAATGTTAGTTCAAAAAGAAGACAGAAGGTTTGACTCAGTCGGTGTACAGGGTTGGAAAGGATTTTCCAGGTAAAAGAAAACACTCAAGCAAAGGCTCAGAGGTGGCCAAGTGAAGGACCTGTTCGGTGATGCCAGGAAGTCATTGGAGACACTGTTGGAGGGGTGGAGTCTGGAAGAAGAACTGGGGAGCCCAATTGGTTAAATCCATTTTGTGAACCCTGATGTTGGTTTTCAGAAGATGATCAGTAGATCTGAAAGTATGTGATAGACACCTTTGAAGTCTTGTCCACAGAGATACAAAATACAAATTGAATGAAGCCAGCTGTGGTGGAGGGCAGGTGGATCACTTGAGGTCAGGAATTCGAGACCAGCCTGGCCAACATGGCAAAATCCCATCTCTACTAAAACTACAAAATTAGCCACATGTGGTGGTGGGCACCTGTAATCCCAGCTACTTGGGAGGCTGAGGCAGGAGAATCGCTTGAACCCGGGAGGTGGAGATTGCAGTGAGCCGAGATCGCACCACTGCACTCCAGCCTGGGTAACAGAGCAAGACTCTTTCTCAAATTAAATGAAACATTTAAATGCTACAAATGTAAGCTAAAATCAAAAAGCATTCAGAAAAGGGGCAGGCCGAGTGCCGGCTGGAGTAATCAGGTGTGGCTTCGGGGTGGGAGTGATGATGATCCCATAGCCTTAGGGTCATCAGGGGAAGGGACTCACATTTATTCAGTGCCTACTGCAGCCTGTCCTGTCGTCTTCACAACACCCCACAGGGAGACCTCATCATGCCCATGATGGGGAGGAGCTGCTGAGGCTCAGGTGGGCACCATGCAGGGTTGCTACACCCAGCGGGGCTTGGTAACATCCTGTAATTGGGGAGCTTTTTCTCACTATACATGTGAGGGCCCCACTCTTGGAGAGACTCATTCAAAAAGGTGGAGCCTAGAAATCCAAAATTTTAACACACATCAAAATTTTCTTTTTTAGGTTTTTACTTTTTTATCATAAAGGTAACACATGCTTATTTTTACAAATGATACAATACAGAGTTCCATTAAGAGAAAATTAATCTGCCTTCTCCAAGTCTGGTACTCTGAAGCAACCCTTTTAGCAGTTGGATGAATATCCTTCAAAACTTTTATGTTCATACAAATATATGAAAATGTATATGTATATACATCATCGTTACAAAATTGCAACCACTCATATTCAGTTCTAAGCAAGTTTTTCTTTTCCTTTTAACCTAAAAGGGTGTCACAGATGGGCATCCAGGAAAGTGGAGGCAGTTTTAACTCCTTTAATAGCTGCAGAATATTTCACCATCTGAATGCACCAGCATTTGTTGAGTGGCAATGCTGGGCTTCTCAAACTATCTGTGGCAAAATCTCTTATTTCTAATCCATAGCAGACCCACACATTTGTAAAATGTGATAAAGTGCAGCTATTAGAAAAATAGAATAAGGCGGGGCACGGTGGCTCACACCTGTAATCCCAGCACTTTGGGAGGCCAAGGTGGGCAGATCACAAGGTCACGAGATTGAGACCATCCTGGCTAACATGGTGAAACCATGTCTCTACTAAAAATACAAAGAATTAGCTGGGCATGGTGGCAGGCACCTGTAATCGCAGCTACTCAGGAGGCTTAGGCAGGAGAATGGTGTGAACCCGGGAGGCAGAGCTTGCAGTGAGCAGAGATTGGGCCACTGCACTCCAGCCTGGGCAACAGAGTGGGACTCTGTCTCAAAAAAAAAAAAAAAAAAAAAAAAGGTAGAATAAACAGGTATGCAAAATGCCAGCTCAAAATATAAAAAGTAAAATGACTATCAAAGTGCTGTAGGTATTCTAAATGCTCACTCTCAATTTCTGTAGTTATGTTGTCATGAACTGCTAACAGCCCACAGACCACACTTCGGCAGCACTGGTCTGGGGTCAACCTTCCATAAGTTGAATAAAATCACTCTTCTGCAAAGAACCTTGTCATCACTTTTCACTGCCTCCAAACTCAAGTCCCAGGTCTCACGGTTTGTTCCTTTGGCTATGGCTCCAGTGCCATCGTGCTTCGGCTCCAGCCTGTCTCTGCAGTCCCTGCCCTGCCTCTGCCACTTATGGCTCCTGCCTCTGCACATTCTGTCCACTGTATCTGGAAAGTCCTCCCTTTATCCACCGGATGAGGTGAAGTGATAGCCCCAAAGATTTTTCACCTCCTCTAGAAAGCCCTCTCTGACCCACCAGGGAAATTTGAGTCTTCTCTCCTCTTTACTATTTTTGCTCCTGTCCTTTGGATTATAGTGGTAGGTTTTTACAGTGATCTGTCTCCCCCACCAGGCTGTACCCTGAACTTTATAAAAGCTCCTTGAGGGCAGCCCCAGTATCTGACACAGGGATTGATTCTCTAACATTTGTTGAGCAGATGGAGGGATGGATGGTTGGATGGATGGACAAACAGCTGGATGAAAGAGCTTCCAGGCTTAGCTCTCAGGATGTAACGTAGTCTTTGCTGTACACAGGCCATGAACTTGGTGGTTGGCCTTGCCCATGTTCAAATCCATCCCTGGTAGAACAGGTGTTCTGTTCTAGACTCTAGGATCTGTCAGGGTTGTCCTGAACCATGGTTTTCCTTGAGGCCCTCTAGAGTAGGTGGCCGCCACAAATTCCAGGCACGCTCAGTCCTAGCTTAATTCAACTCTCCAAATTTCAGGGGAATTACCTTTCATAGAGTCCCTCAGAGGCAAATTTGTATTAGTGACAGTGGCCCAGGATGCTGTGTCCTCTTAAGGTGTCCCATCCTTAAGAATCTGGACTAGGAATAGAACAGGGGACACATTTAGTCCTTTCTTTTTTTCCAGCAGCATTCAAGGGTAGGCTAAGTCTGCTGTGGGCTGAGGGCAATGGCCATTTCCCCAGCTGGAAGATGCCTGGAAGCAGCTGTTGGGAGGGAGGAGTGGGGGCACACGGCATCCATAGTCCTCCACTGATGCATATGGGTGTGCAAGGGTCTATTCGTTGCTTCCACTGGAATTCTGTGCTGTGTGTGACCTGGTCCTAGTCCCAGGGCGGGTGGAGGCATGCAATACAATGCTTTGGTATGGTTAAGACCTGACAAGGCTCCTCAAACAACATCATTGAATGGTCTGTCCCATAGCCGACCATGCCCTCCCAGGACCTCCCAACAGGCTTTGGCTCCCCAAGTAGACCACAAGTCACAATTTCTAGTTGCCCAGCAAAGGGCCCTGGTTGTGGGTGGACTATGACTGCGGGCCAGAATCCCAGCGCTGCCACTCACAAACTGTGTGGTCCTGGGTGAGTTATTTTGCCTTTCTCTCCCTGCATCTGCTCACTTGTAAAATGGGAATAACATGAGCATCTACTTCCTGGGTCTGTAGTGAGGATTAAATGGGGTAATACTCATAAAACTAATAGAACCCAGTGCTCAGCACATAGGGTTTTTCCTCAGACTAAGGACTGGAAAAGCTGCCACACAGTAGGTAAACAGTCATCAGATGAATAAGTAGACAAATACTATCTCCAGCCCCTCCTCACCCCCCCTTTCCCCTCCCTCCAATGCTGCCCACCATGGCTTCTCCCTACCTGAAGCATATCAGTGTCATTCACTCACTTGCCCTTGACTCACATGACCCACTGATCGCCTGGAACTCGGTGGTGAGTGGTGTTCCTGCGAAGGAAGGCCCCAAGGGCCATCCCCTGGTTCTGCTTCCCCTCAGTGCTGCCTGGAATGACACCTATGTGCTGTGGGCATTTTGGCCCCATACTTAGCCTCCCCTCGGCATTCGCCTGTGGAAACACTGCTTGAGGGAAAACACTCAGCATCCCTGAGAAATCAGGGAGAATCTGAGGCGGCTGGAACTCTCTGGCAGCTCCATTCCTTGGGAGACAAAGGGGGTGACCCCATCTAGACATGCTGTAATATTTGTATGGTAAACCCTTGTGAGTGAAAGGATCTTTATTTAAATGAGGGCCTGATGCAGAACACTCGATACATGTGATTTCCCTTTAGCTGTGTGACCTTGGGCTGTTAAAGTCTCTGTTTTTGAGTTCCCTCCTCTGTGACATGGGATACTTGCTTCTTGGGATTGTTTTGAAAAACGTACCTTGCCCTTGAAAGATTTTGTTTTCTCTCCTTATTGAGATATGAAAAATGTTGTAATAATTAGTTATCCAGTAAAATGGGTTGCTTTGGCAAGTGGTGGGATCACCAGCACTGCTGGTATTTAAGGAGAGCCTAGGGAAAGGGATGCCTGAATTTCAGCTGAGGCAAATAACCTCTAAAGTCTCTCAGGCTCCTGACATTCATTCACTCACTCATCAGACATTTAATGATAACCTATCATGTGTGGGCCAGCATGCTTTGAGAACCAAGAGAAACTGTGGCCCAGTTCTACATTCATTGGGTCTTGTCCCTCTGAAGTATAGGATGGACCCAGTGATTGTCCCTTGTCCCTTTGATGCGTGGAATTCCCAGTGATTGTCCACCCCTGACTGCAGCCTTGCCAAGCTTCATACACGGTGCCCTCCAGCACGTGGAGGGAGGAAACCAATTCATGCTCCTCATGAATTCCAGAATGTTATCCCACAAGCCCATGCAAAAAGGGGAAGAGCTTCTTCCTTTTACTTAGAGCATTTCCTTTAGAAAAATTGTAAAGTATTTTGCTGCCCCTTTGAAATGTATATAAATCTTTTAAAAAGCTAAGTAAGGCTCCAGTCGATTTTACAACCTAGGAATCTTTTCCTGCAAGGGTCTGGAAGCCATCTCTTTGAAAATGTAGACATCAAGGAAGATAGCTCCCTACCTCCCACTGTCAGTGGGTAGTAGTTTCATGTAAGCACCTGGCTGCAAGTTGTAAAACTACTTGCTGTCCTAGAGACTTCAGTTTTATTTTTCCTTTTTATAAAGGCAATTAGCGAACACAAATGGCCACCCCAATTACCAGGTGAATTTAGGAGGAATTATGCTTGACAAATGGTGCTGTCATGTCCTCTTGAGTTAGAGAACATGTATGCAATGAATGGGTCCTATTTGCTTGCTTATATAAAAGGGTGGGATGTCTTTCTGTCTTTGCAATCTCCTTAGCAGAATGCTAAAGATACGCATCACTAGTTTCATGTTTATTCAATAATAAATTTTTTTCTCTCCTATATTTTATAGAGAGGAAATTCTGGGGTGGTAGGAAATTTAAATTGTTTCCCCAATACCCAGCACTTGCTCCTCATCTGATTCTTCCTTCCCTACCTGCCTGCTCAGTCAGAACCCCTAAAAAAAAAAAAAAGAAACAGAAGGACATGCACATTTATGCCTTGTACTCTGCTGGCTTTCATCTGTTATCTCTGGGGTAGTCTCTGCTGTGTCACACACGGACATCTCTGAGGATGGGCACAACGAGCTCCCAGGCTTCAGCCAGCCTGTCATGGTCAAAACGTCAGGAGCCTGCACTGGGTCACCCTAATTTGCAGATATCAGAAAACAAAGCAGGTACATGCTCAAAACCAGACTTGTCAGTCTCACCTGGTGGCTTTTACTGATAGGATTTCAAAATCCATGTCTGAAAGAAATGTATGTCACATCATATAAGTAGATTTCACTCAAAAGTTTGTGGGGTTTGTGAGCCAAAGATTTGTTCATTTCTTGCGTTTGAAGTACTCTTTGATGACATCCTTGGCGTGTGACTCCTTGCCATAGTCCTTAACTACTACACAAGTACAACCAACCACTTTACAGGGTTTCCTCTCTCTGTCAATTTTGCAAATGCCACCTACTCATTCCCCTAGTTTCTTGTTGTCATCCACCTGAATTAGGTTGATTTGGTGTTCAGCACAAAGGGCCTCGACCAGCTTGACATACATAGGCTCATCAGAGTCAGATGCAAGTACACAAAGAAGGGGTTGGTTCTGGTCGCCCAGCATGCCAAAAAAGCCAAACATTGATGCTGGGATTTGTAGTGAGAAAAAGGCGTTTATTGCCAGGTGCCAAGCAAGAAGAATGGGTACCTAGCACTTAACACCTGAGCTCCCTGCTAGCTTATAAGCAAGGGTTTTTAAAGCAGGAGTGAGGGGGTATCCATAATGAGTTAAGAGCTAGGGAATTTCTGGAACTTCCTTATCTATTTTTTGGTTTCAGTCTTTCTGAGGTCTATGACAGTGGTCAGCATTTTCCATCTGGTGTGGGAACTGGTTTCTGAAAAGCAATGCAAGGGCATATGTCAAGATGCTGTCTTTAGTTTCTACAAGGAATCAAACATTTTGTGACTCTGACTTGGGGTGGCTTTTAAGTTATTATCTTCTTGTTTAGCAGGTTATTCGTTAACTTCCCTAATTGCTGGTTGTAGGACTAGCTAGGTACCTGGAACTTCCCTTAAAGGGACTGAGACTGTTGCCTTGATTTCTATGCTTGGCAGATGTGGGTAAGGGGAGGAACCCAGCATGGCCATAAGAGAGGTCCCTTGGGAAGACAATACAAACAGGAGTTAACAGGATAGAGATATGTGGCATCGAGTTTACCCGCAGATGCCAAAAAGGCACAGAGCACAAGGGCAGGTGAATGAGCAGCCAGTGAGTGCACTGGGAACTGAGAGAGAATGCAGTCATCTTGAGCTAGAAGGGAACAGATTTTGTGGAGATTGAGGCACCAGGCTGTGGTCCAATTAGGCAGAGAAAGATGGACAACAAAGTCCAAATGGTAGGGGGTGATAAGAAGCAAGAAACAGTAATAACTTTTTCTAAAACAAATTAGATTTGTTGCATTAGCACAAAATAGAAATGGCAAACCAATATTTTAAAAAGTCACATACAGTATATTAGAAGAGATACAAATATAGATACACATGTGTGTTTTTCAAATTGAGATCATGCAAGACTCTAGTGCAATGGAGCTGAATGTGAGGCTGGCTACTCTGTCCTGATGTTCTGGGCCCCCGTAATAGGCCCTGAATGATGTGCGAGCTTTCATGAAATTCCTAATAGGATGTGTGTGTGTGTGTATATATATATATATATGTATATATATATAGAGAGAGTCTCTATCACTCAGGCTGCTGGAGTGCAGTGGTGCGATCTCGCCTCACTGCAACCTCCGCCTCCTGGGTTCAAGCGATTCTCATGCCTCAGCCTCCCAAGTGGCTGGGTTTATGGGCATATGCTACCATGCCTGGCTAGTATTTTTTGAATTTTTAATAGAGACAGGGTTTCGCCATGTTGGTGAGGGTGGTCTCGAACTCCTGACCTCAGGTGATCTGCCTGCCTTGGCCTCCCAAAGTGCTGGGATTACAGGCATAAGCCTCCGTGCCCAGTCCCTAATATGATCTTATTTAGTTGACATTTGCCTTTCCCCAAAAACAGATCAAAAGAAATGTTTCCCTTTGTGCCATTTCACACTAAACGGGTTGGGGAGGAACTAGGGGAGATGTCTGAACCTTCTGCTGGTGGCTGGGGAGTTTTCTGCAAGTCCTCCACAGCACAGGCCGGCAGGCCACTTTTCACTAACAAGTCACAAGCCAAGTGAGATAAAGTTCCTTAGTGTAATGCATCATGGCTCACGGAAGTCACAAGACATAACTGCCTGCCTCACATCATTAACATCATCTGCCCCTTCTGGTGTGGGCCTCTGTGTTCTTGGAATGAGTAACCACTATCTATGTGGGCCTTTCTACCTGTCTACCTTGACCTGAGCAGTTCCACAGTCTGATGCTGCTGGAGGTCTTAGCCTGGTTGTAAGACAAAGTAAAATCAGACGCAGATGTCATCTGCCTGGCATTTCCAGAAAGAGCCCTTAGACTGCCTCGAAAACATGTTGGAGCTTCTACACTACATATGCTACAGTTACATGAAATGAGGCAACTCTCTGTTAGGCTCTGCCCAAAGGAATTTCAATTTTGAAGACAAAATTGTGGGTAAGAGAATTCCTCTTTCCCGAGTGGATGAGTATACCATAGCAGGCTCCCAAAGGGCGCCACTGTGATGATACATGAGGGTATCAGCGGCTTGTCTTCAAAGCTCTCATTGCCCTTCCTCCTCCACCCACTGGCTCCATCAAGGCACATACCTGAAAGGCGTTCCTTTATCACAGTGCTACATAGGAGGAGAAACGGACCAAGCCATTGTTCCTCTGTCAGGATTCCTTTGTGTGGACATGCATCCCCCTCACTAGTTTGTTTTGTTTTTTTGGACAGTCTTACTCTGTAGCCCAAGCTGTAGTGCAGAGGCACAATCTCTGCTCACTGCAGCCTCCGCTTTCCGAGTTCAAGTAATTCTCCTGCCTCAGCCTCCCAAGTAGCTGGGATTACAGGTGCCCACCACCACACCCAGCTAATTTTTGTTTTTTAGTAGAGATGGGGTTTCGCCATGTTGGCCAGGAATCCTGGCTTTAGATCAAGGAGTCAAATGCCTGGTACAGCATCTGTGACATCAACACATGATGGAGGTCCAAAGTACGCCTGTATTGAGGTTTTTTGGCAGCTGCCACAGGCTTTGACAGCTGGGGCAGGGCAGAACCCCTTGTCAAGATCCAGAAAGGGGGGCAGAAAGAGGGGGTAGCCACCTCCCAGAAGTGTGAGGTGGGACAGCGAAGCTTGCTGGCCATGTGGAAAGAACATGAGAGGTGGAGTCAGATAGGTGTGCATTCAAATTCTATCTCTGTCACTCCCTAGCAGCATAAGCCTGGACAAGTCATTTAACTTCACAGATAGTAGATATCACTTACACTTTCTCTGAATCTGGCTTCATCTGGAAAACAGGACAATAGCATATAATGTGCCTGGTACAGCAGATACCCAATGGTTCCCTCTCCTTTCCTCCTTGTAATGCAAATATTACTCATTTGGGTGGAGATGTACATTGAAGGCCTGAGAGAGCAGCTACATCTGAGGTTGTCTGGGAGTTGAAGAGTATGTGGGGAAATTCTTAGGGCAGATGTCATCTCTGGGTATAGCAGTCTCTGTGGTGGTGCTGGGCAGAAATGGGGCCTGGTGGCCAGGCCTTCACTATAAGTCTTAAAAAGCCTTCGAAAGAGTCCCAGGAGCCAGTGGGATGGGAAAGCTGAGGTGGGGCAGCAGGGGATCAGGCAGAGAGCGCAGCAGGGCCAGAGCTGTGAAGAGGCCCAGCGGCTGTGGTGCAAGGGGCCTGGGGCCACCACACAGATCATCCACATCTGCCAGCAACACTCTGCCCTCCAACTGCTCCCCCACCAGTGGGCCCCAACACCTAAGGCTCTCACCACCCACCCAACTGTAGACCAGAAATCTCAGGCATCCCTGATTTTCTCTTATCTTTCATTTCCAAACCATTAGCAAGACCTGTCAGTTCTGCCCCAGAATAGACTGCAAACACATTCTCTTCCTCATCCTCGCTGACTCACCTGGGTCTCAGCACCTCATCTCTCACCAGGACCACCTCTAGGGCCTCTGACTGCTCTCTCTCTCTCTCTGCATTCTGCACATGTCCCTCTAAACCATTCTCCACTGGCAGCCAGAGCCACCCCTGTAACTCATAAAATGAGCTCAGCTCATCTACTTGCAAGCACGAATGTAAATTTCCTCTGCACTGGGATAAAATCCAGACTCCTTAGGGTGGTCTCAGGGTCTGCACACCTGGCTCCCTTCCACCCCACCCCTCCATCCTTCCTGAAGTCCACTGTGATTTGCTCCCTGTTCTTCAGCCCACTGACCTCCTTTCTGTCCTGGGGCGAGTCCAGATCTGTCTAGCTTTAAGGCTTTGCTGTTCTATTCTCTGCCCCTGCCTAGCCTATTTAAAAGTAGATATCATTTACACTTTCTTGGAATAATATGCTGCTTATTCCCTTGTTTGCACTCATCCCCACTTATGATTTTGTTTTCTTGTTTCTTAACCGTCTGCCACAAATGAATTAGAAGCCCCCACAGGAAAGAACTGTTTCTTTTGCTCACTTTCATGTCATTGTTGCCTAGTGCAATGCCTGACACTCAGTAGGGTCTCAGTAAAGAGTTCCTGATGGATGAATTCCATGCCTCCCACTGGGGCTAGAAGCCAATCCCAGGCTGTAACTGATCTAAGACTTCCTGGGATCCCTGTGAGAAAGGGCACAGTGGCAGATGTGAGGCCGGAAAACAGGGCCAATTAGAGGCGAGGGGATGGTGGGAAGAAACACAGGCAGCAGCAAAGTTGAGAAGCCAGGTTCCCTTAGCCTTGTGAGATCTAGCAGCCAGGGTTCCCTGGGAGAAGGGTCCTTGTGGACCCGTACCTGCCAGGATTGGAAGTGTGGTCCTCTCACCAAACTGCTCACCATATGCTGACAGGGAAGCTGGATCAGCCAGCAAGGACCAACTGCAAAAATGAATTATTTGGGGAAAACGTGTGTGTTTCCTACAAGCTGTATGTGAGATGCTCCTGCTGTTTCCAATCCCCTCTGGCTACAGAAGCAGAGCCCACAGTGAGGGTGTCTGAATGCTTGAGCTTTTATCCCAGGGAGAAACATCCTGGCTGCTCTGGTTCCTCATCTCCTCTCCCTAGTGGTCTCTGAACAGAACAGTTCAGTACGTTACGATAATGCTCAGAACGTGGAGGGAATTGCAAACATTAAAAAAGCTTTGCAATGAGCCTGAGATTTCTTTTTGTTCCAAACTCTTGTCCTAATGGTTTCACAAGATATACTAACTTATAAAACCATGTTTGGAAGCTAGGCAAAACCAAATACTATCTGCTTTGGTAGACACTAATTACCCCTTACAAACACACATCTTCCCAGCTTTACTTATGTCACATGTTATCATGTGTGCAAATAACAAATCAAGCCTCTTCTGGTGGGGGTTACAGCTGCAGAGAATGCTTATGTAACATTTGGGGCCTGCCAGGTAACAGGGAAATGTGTAAGACAAAGCAATGTTCTGACTGCATAGCTTCTTAAAGACTAACTTTTAACATGCAAGAGAGATTCAGTTTAGTCATGAAGAAAAGTGATTTCATGGCAAGCCTTGATTCTGGGTCTTTGGAGAGCATGGAACAGCCATTGCCAGATCACCAGCCTGTTCAGTGAGACGTTTGTTTCTATTTAACAAACAAGGTTACTAATTAAGATCTTAACAGTGAAAGTCAATACCTCTTTGTGTCCTGGCGAGAAAAACAGTCAAGGAAGCAGGAATTCTTTGCTTCACCAAAACTTGGAGTCTGTATCAATTCTCTTCAAGGAATCAAAGCAAGGATACCGAGGAATTTCAGTTCCAAGATTGCTTTGCTAGCCACGACCAAAGCTTCCCTAGGATTATCCACAAGAATCATCCTTTGTTGCTCAGACATTAGGGTGGTATTGGAACTCAAAGTAAATTAATAATAAATTCTAAATTAATTAGAATAAATTAGCTCCTTCCAGGAACTAAAATACGGATATGATGACACTTCAAACATTAATATTTTGAGCCAGATACCTACTCACACATCACCCTCGCAGGGAGGAAGACCTCCAGTGGTCACAGGGCTGTACATGGAGACCATTCACTCCCCTTCCTCTTGTATCTGCTTCCTAAGATTTATTGTCACAAACAGACTCTGACTTGAACACATCAGTGGACAGGCAATTTAAGGAACGAAAAATAGAGACCAAAACATTTGGGTCATCCCTGGTCAATCCCAGAAAGAAACATACTTCCTGTTAGCTTAGGAAGACCATGTCTGGCTTATGTTTAGGCCCATACTGCCTGGAAAGAATCTGGGCAAAGCTTCTTTCACTTTGGTGAGTTCTACAGTAAACCTCTAGAGTGACAGCATTGCCTCCCTCTAGTTAGAAAGTGGATTTGAGGGTGTGATGGCAGATAAGATAGCCCAAAAGGATGTATGCTAGTGTTGCCTGCTGCAGGCAAGGACCAGGAAGCACTGGTGCAGCTCATTGAAGAGCCATTATCTATTCTTGGAGGGATACTGACATGAGGACCTGAACTCTAGTACGGGAGCAAAGAAGTTTACATGATGAGATTGAATGCCGGTCTTTACCAGTCCCCAGGACAACTTCAAGAAATGACTAATTTATCTTGTGTGCTCGTAGTAACTTACTTTAGAATTGAATTGGCTTTAGAATTGAAAGAATTGTTTGCAGATATTAGCATGGAAGAGGAACTAATAATCTGATTTCCTGGGCTACCCTGTAACCCATATCCTGTAACCCCTACTCAGAAAAGGCTTGATTTGTTATTTGCACACATAAACATTCTTAAATGTTTTTAAGGTCTTTGATGCTTTTAGTTGGGACATTCAGGTTTAGTAGAGACTTCCAAATGAAGGTTCTATTACGAGTTGTTGTTTATCCTTCACTGGATGGCCCAGGTTTTCAGCTACAGCCTTACACATCAGCAAGTTATTTGAAGCAATCAATCCATCTAAGCTTGGAGCATCTTGCAGCTGAGTCTTGGGAGCCTTCCAAATGTTAGGGAAATCCATACTTTTTAATTTATTTTTTTATTTATTGAGACAGTTTCGCTGTGTCATCCAGGTTAGATTGCAGTGGTACAATCTCGGATCACTGCAACCTCCACCTCCTGGGTTCAAGCCACGGAGGCTTGAACAAGGAGGAACTGATTGAACACAGAGGCTCAATCAAGTCATGATCCTCATGCCTTAGCCTTCTGAGTAGCTGAGACTACAGGTGCGTGCCACCACACTCAGCTAACTTTTTGTATTTTTAGTAGAGACAGGGTTTTGCTGTCTCTACTAAAAGACAGCAAACAATGTTGGCCAGGCTGGTCTCAAACTCCTGGCCTCAAGTGATCCGCCCACCTTTGCCTCCCAGTGCTGGGATTACATGTATGAGCCACCATCCTGGGCCCACACAATCTTTATTTGGGCATCATGGAGATCAAATAGAGAGTACTGAGAACTACCTGCTCTTTTGTTTTCTACTCAAAGAGCCACGTAACACAGCTCCCTGCTTGGGGCTAACTGGCCCTTCTAATGTCTGTGCATGTTTATCCTGTTTCATTTGTTGGTAGTTCAGTACTTGTATTATAAATATATAAATACTTATTTACATTTATATGTGTTTTCTCCATTTTCTGCATTTCAGGCTCTCTCCTTATGCTGTCATTTCCTTTCTTTCTGAAGCATATAGTTTAGTAATTCCTTTGTTATTGATCTGTTTTTTATCAATGTCTTTTTTACTCTCATTTTTGAAAAAATGGTTAGACTAGTTCCCCAGTTCTAGGTTGACAGTTACTGCTTCTAAAAATATTACTTACCTGGGCTATTATCAAAAAATCAGCTCGTTTGTCATTTCTCTGTAGGTAAACTGTCTTTTCTGATTGCTTTTCACGTCTTTGTCACCGATATTCTGCAGTTTCATTATTTGTCTAGGTGTCAATGTCTTTTTTGTTTGCTTAGATTATGTTATGCCTCTTGAATCATGGATTCTTTTATCAGTTTTAAAAATGTCTCAGCCATTCCTCTTCAAATCTGACTTCTCTGTTTTCTCTATTCTCTCTTTCTGGGACTTCACTTTGATGTGTATTTGAGCTTGACATTCTATCCGTCATATCTCTTAATTTACATCTATTTTCCATTTTCTCATTTCTCTGTGCCACATTCTGAATAATTTCTTAAGATATATCTTCCAGTTCATTCTATGCTCAGCTGCATCATAATGAGTGGTGCAATTTGGTTCTTTCAAATCAACTTGGTCATTCTTAACAGTCTCTTGTTGCTTGCTCATAACTATGATTCCACACTTTAAACATTCAATATAGGGCTTGCTGATATTATTGTCTGACAGTTCCAGCATCTTCAGTCATTAGCAGTCTACATCTGCTATTTCTTCTGTTGACTCTCATTCCTTGTACCTCCTTGTGTGTTTGGCGATCTTTGGGAGTTCACTGTTTCATCTTAATCTGTAGGAATCCAGGACCTAAAATGAATATAATTTCCTCAGAGAGCTTTTAGACTTGCTTCAGGCAGGAGCCAGAAGTTGGGGTCTGCTGACTTTGTGCTACTTCAGCCTCTTTCAAAGGTCCTACTTCAATGGGGGAATCCCAGTGTCAGCCCCTATTCCAGAGTGGTCCTCAGAAATTTCTCCTACCTTTCAGAAGTCCAGAAATCCATCCTGTTCAGGGTCTAGTTGTGATGCAGTGGCGAAGTTCAAAAGAGCACCTGGACTGTCAAATAGCTGGAAGAAGACATCCTCTGCTGTTATTTTTTATCATATTAACAGAGAGAAGGCATGGCGTTAAGGAAGTTTAGACATTAATGTCTAAAACTACCCAGATTTTCCCAAGCAATATGAAGAAAAAAGCAAAGCAAGAAACAGAAAACACACACACACATACACACATACACACACANAGAGACAGAAAAACCGGAAAGAGAGGCTATGGCTCCTGCGGTTCTCTTGCCTGTTGACCTCTACGCTGTGGCTCAGGGTCATCCTATGCAGCTATCTAATCCAGCTTCTCTGCTTTCCAGACACTCATCCAAGAGGAAAGATGGCCAGTATCTTTTCTAAGTTGCTAACTGGCCGCAATGCTTCTCTGCTGTTTGCTACCATGGGCACCAGTGCCCTGACCACTGGGTACCTGCTGAACCGGCAGAAAGTGTGTGCCGAGATCCGGGAGCAGCCCAGGTTATTCCCTCCAAGGTAAGGGCTCCTGACTTTAAAATAACTTCAGGCTGGGCGCGGTGGCTCATGCATGTAATCCTAGCACTTTGGGAGGCCGGATCAAGAGGTCAAGAGATTGAGACCATCCTGGCCAACATGGTGAAACCCCATCTCTACTAAACATACAAAAAAAATTAGCTGGGCGTAGTGGCGCACGCCTGTAGTCCCAGCTACTCGGGAGCCTGAGGCAGAAGAAGCGTTTGAACCTGGGAGGCAGAGGTTGTAGTGAGCCGAGATAGCACCACTGCACTCCAACCTGGCGACAGAGCAAGATTCCGTCTCAAACAAAACAAACACAAACAAAAACAAACAGAAAAGCTTCAAAGACCAGCAAAAAATATGCCTTCCCCTGCTGGAAACTGTTAGCAAGGGTCCTTTTTGCTTTTGAGGAAGACTAAGTAAAACGGAAAATGATTTGGAGGCTCGTTAAACCAGTAACCTGTGGTGTATACAAAGAAGTGTAGCATCATCATTCTTGCTTAGAGCTTGCAGTCCAGTTGAATAGTAATAATGGGGATAGTTAACATTTGTGGAGCACTTTCATGTATGACCAGCACTTTACATGGAGTATCTTATTCATCTTAGGATCCTTTGGTGATGAAATAAAGTCCTAGAAAAATTAAACAGTGCCCAAGTTCACATAGCTAGTGCAGCCAAATGCAAATCCAGGCCCCCCAGTTCCAGACCCATGCCTCTCTCACTGCTCCACCTCCTTCTGGAAAAAAGGGATATCGTAGTACTGACTGTAAGTGTCAGCTCTAAAGGACATTGCAGATGGAAAGTGGAGGAGTGGCGTGAGAGGGATGAAAATAGACGTGTTTTCTCAGCCCTTGGAACCCTGCCATGCATGAGATACTGTGCGCTGAGCAGAGTTTGAGTGGCATGCAGAATTCCACATCCGCAGGTATGGATGAGAGACGAGGAAAACCACTGAGGTGTCTCTTAGAGACATTTACTGTCTCTTATGGAAATCAGGATCTCTGAGGGAATCGCCAGCAACCACCATGTACCTGGGGAATTCCTGAGGTGACATGACCTGTGTTTAAGGCTGTGGTGGTCCTGAATCTCCTAATCCTCAATCAGTACACACCCCAGGGTGAGACAGCACCCAATTTGATTTCTGTTATTCCAGAAGATATTTACTGAACACTGGTTTCAATAGCCAGGGACTGTTCTCAAAAAGGCAAGTCCTTGCTCTTGTGGAACTTGCTCATTTTTTGAAACCTGGTGTCTTCATGTATGACTCCTGGGCAGTTCTAGCCAAGTATCCCTGTGCCTGCTGGCTGAAGGGAGCCTACTGGAAGGATAGGCAAACACCAAGTCCTTCCATTGGCCCCTTTCCTCAGGGGCTGCTGGCTGACAGCTTGCCCTCCTCCCCACACAGCGCAGACTACCCAGACCTGCGCAAGCACAACAACTGCATGGCTGAGTGCCTCACCCCTGCCATCTATGCCAAGCTTCGCAACAAGGTGACGCCCAACGGCTACACCCTGGACCAGTGCATCCAGACTGGAGTGGACAACCCTGGCCACCCCTTCATAAAGACTGTGGGCATGGTGGCTGGTGACGAGGAGTCCTATGAGGTAAAACTATTGGCTGCTGGTTCCAGGGTGGGAGGGATACTCTGGATATGACTGAATTGCACAGTCCTGGGGTCCTTTTCTTCTTTATGGGGCCAACTTTCTACCTTCTCAGGAAGGGCTCCCATAAAGGGAAGCCAACTCCAGCAGAACCATCTGGAATGCTTTCAGAAACAATGAGGTCTATAGCTTCCCAGGGACAAGGCTTCCCTTGCTGCTGTGCTAAGATCCCTCCCTGTGGAGGAATGAATTGCATGACAGAACTCTGAGCTTGTCGAGGGGATGAGTTGGTACAGAAACAATAATATCAAATGGTGTGTATTCACCAGTAAGACATTAGGAGCTGATGTGTTTGTGGCTGAGCTTTATTGGGTGGGGGTCGGGAGGAGGGTTCAGTGTACCTTTAGGAACATGAGGAATTCTCTTATTACTTCTATTATATGAGGAATTCTCTTCTTATTACTTCTATTATTGAATTCTCTCCTATTACTGATTAGACAATCACTGTAGCCCAGACTACTGAATTCACCAAGTCTCTTGGATAAATCCCATGACCTTGGCATTCTCATCCTCAATGCTGAAGCACAGGGTGGTCGGCTGGAACAGTGCTCAGCCACCATACGTCCCCTCCACAGAGCAGCCTCTTGGCTGAGGCAAATGCCTGCAGCCCTCCTCCTTCAGGTCCACCCTTTTGGGTTCTTCTATTTGGGTTCTTCTGTTGCAGGGAGCTGAAGGCAGTTCCCTAGAAAGGCAGCCATAGAGAAGAGAGGGAGCCATCTTGAATAAACACAACTGGTGGCTCATTTACGTACAGCAGTGCACAACCCTGGGTCTAGTTTGGGTCCCAAGCTAGCGGTAGCTCTATGGACCCAAAGCCCTCCCCACTTCTCACAGCTCCCAAAGTCTGCAGGGTGCTTTGTTACAACTTCTTTTAACATTTTTTTTTAAACGTAAAGGATATGCCTGAGGTTTTGTTTATAGAATAGATTTTGTACGAGATGGTTTGGGCTTGGGAAGGTCCGCACGGGGTGAGAGGTCCCTGCTTTGCCCGAACTGCTGCTATGTACTTTTCTTCTGGCATAGCCAGGTTTTCAACAGATTTCATATGTAGCTTAATCTTTAGAATCTGACTTTCCCTTAAGCATAAAACTGTGTAGCCTCTGATCAGGTAGCTTCTTGTAACCCACAAAGGCAAACATGTCTAGGAAACTCCTTAAATTCCTAACCGTAAGAATTTTCTTGCTCAGTCTGATGGCAGTGATTTTGGTAGAATCACTCAGGGGGAGGCTAAGATAACAGAACTCACCAGCTCCACCCTGTCTCAAGGGGCAAGATGCCTCCAAAAGGCTTTCTCTCTTGTTATTATTATTATTAACCGATCCATTCTCACATTCATTTCCTACATGATAGTCCTGAGAATTTCAGAGGAGGGCATCAACTTTGGCTTTTAAGACAGAAGGGGCAAGTGAATGGAAGGTCTTTGAATAGTAGGTGAACCAATTAAAGAGGAAACACCCATCTTCCCTCCTGCAGGTGTTTGCTGACCTTTTTGACCCCGTCATCAAACTAAGACACAATGGCTACGACCCCAGAGTGATGAAGCACACAACAGATCTGGACGCATCCAAGGTAAGCTCCAGCCTCCCTCTCCCTCCCACGAAGCTGGCACTCCAGAGCCCAAGGGGAAGAGCCCTGGAGAGAGGGGTTCCCCGGAAACCCTGAGTTTCTGAGTCAGATACCCCTGGAAAGCACTGACTGCCCTGGCACAGCCTTCCCCCTGGAGGGCCACAGAGAAGGTTAGGAAGGTCCCAAAGCCTTTGTTTTTTAAAATAAATACAACCAGGGAAGGGTTGGTCATTGGGAACTTTAAACCTTTCCTAAAGCTACTCCCTTTTTCATCCCAAACCACCCAGTGACGTTCAACGACCCCAGACCACACCATTTAAAACAGCTTTCCTCTTTACTAGTCGAAGGCCCCTGCCCCAAGACTTCCGGAAGGTATCCAACTTATGGATTGTGCAGTCGTGCACAGTGCCTGAGGGTCCCCAAGGAAACTGCGGATCAGCAGATTAGAACCCACTGTGGCTGTGGCAGGACCGTGGTCTGAGGCTGGCCGCAGTGACCCCACACTCTGCTTGGCAGATCACCCAAGGGCAGTTCGATGAGCGTTATGTGCTGTCTTCTCGGGTGCGCACTGGCCGCAGCATCCGTGGGCTAAGCCTGCCGCCCGCCTGCACCCGGGCGGAGCGGAGGGAGGTGGAGAACGTGGCCATCACCGCCCTGGAGGGCCTCAAGGGGGACCTGGCTGGCCGCTACTACAAGCTGTCCGAGATGACGGAGCAGGATCAGCAGCGGCTCATCGATGTGAGTAGCAGATGGGGCACCCTGGAGAGGAAGTGGACCAAAGGCTCTGACCTGCACAGGAAGGCCTCTCCTGGTGCTCTGCTCAAACCCTTACCCTGGCCGGGAGCTTGCGGGGCTCCACCCCTGGGCTCAGCCCAAGAGCATCTACTTGTTCAGTATAAGGAAGATGAGGCCATACATTGTACTTGTCAAACACTGAAATATTCTATGGATAAAATCTGCATAGGAAACTCCAATATGGAGATGGTGCCTACGGATAGGAGGGTGGAGATGAATGGAGGATCTCCTAGCTTGTTGATAACAGTTGATAACAATGGGAACAGTTAGGTGTGGAAGTCCTGTCTGTGCCCAGAAGATGGTTTCCATTATCACAACCAAAGAAAATTCTGGAAGCCAGGAAAATCTAGAAAGGAAATTCCAGGTGGGAGGCCTGCCCTGACTCTTGTGGAGTCAGCCTCTGCATTTCCTGGTGGGGTTGATTCCTGTTGCTTCCACCATGTCCACCACAGCTTCCCTCTGGCACCAGGGTGCACAAAACTCAAGTCCCTTACTTATTTTCGTCTTAGCAGAGCTAAAACAAGATAGCATTTTCAAAAGTAACTTTTAACTCTTAAAAAAAAGCAGAAACAAATTTTGTTATTTCAAAAGATGCAAATGCTAAGAAATATGCCTCATTTCCAAACCAGAGAGGCCAACTATATGGCCTATGGGCCTTAGTCTCCTCGTCTCTGTGGCCACCAGGCCAACTATTTTCCTGCCCAGTTACAGAACAAGCCCCCCTCTACCTCAAGTAGCCACTCTGGTTTCCTGCTTAAGGGACATGGTGCTCCCTGGGCAGTGGCAGGTCACAGTCCTCTCCTGGCTGAAGTCTCTGATCTCTCCCACTTAGAGACTATAGGACTCCTCTCCCCACATCCACTTGGTTTCTTACCTCAGTGTAATCATATTTGAATATATCTCACTGTAGAGTACATGTGTAGCTATGCAAGAAATAGTATACACATTGCAAAAAAAAGTTAGTCTTGACTTTGATTTTGATATGTGGAGTAGTATACTGCAGTGGTTAAAGGCACAGGCTTGGGAGTCACAGAAGTCTAGATTTGAATCTATACTCTGCTACTTCCTACAACCATCCTATTGGACAGGTTGTTTGATCTCTGTGAATCTGTTTTCTTCATTTATAAAATAGAATAATTACACTTATTTCATAGAGTTGTGAAGATTAAAGGAAATAAAAGCCTGTAATCTAGAGCCTGGCACAGTCAGCATTAATGGTAACTATTTTTATTTATTGATCATTATTGTACATCTCTAATACTTTTTAGTGAAATAAATAATAATAATGCTAGAAACAGAGAATGACCACTGTGTAGAACAGCCTTTTCAGGATAGTATCCCTCATTCATTGCTTACTCAGCTACTGCATAGGGTTGGCATTGGTAGTGTATACCCACTCCACAATGATGTAATGAGTTCCATATGGACTAACCCAGTGTTTTCCAACATGAGCTGCACACTACAATCACCTGAAGAGTTTTTAAAAAGTCCTGATGCCCAGACCAGTCTATAACAGCTAGGTCAGAATCTCTGGGGGATGGGAAGTAGGCATTGTTTGAAGCTACCAGGTGATTCTAGTGGGCAGCCAAAGCTAGGAACCACTGCTAGGAGACAGCAGCCATGATAAGTGAGTTGGAACTTGTTTACCTGGCACTTGCAGTCCTGTTTGATCTCATCAGTCTCTCTTCTCTGCTTTATCCCTTTTGGCCTACAGGACCACTTTCTGTTTGATAAGCCAGTGTCCCCTTTATTAACATGTGCTGGGATGGCCCGTGACTGGCCAGATGCCAGGGGAATCTGGTATGGATGCAGCATTTTCGCATTTGCAATATCTGCAGAGGATCTCTTTGAGATCACCTGCTTATCCTAACCTGGAGTTTCTGTGTACTGCAGCTGACAGCATGCCCAGATGAGCTAAACGAAAAAGACTACTTGGAAATTGTGTGTGTGTGTGTGTGTGTGTGTGTGTATCTAAGTATTGTGATGTTTCTAAGATGTGTGAAATATGACCTGGTTTGCATGAATTATGCATGAGAAAAAAGGCTGGCTTTTAAGAAAAAAGTTACTTCATATTATTTGACCTCACAGATAATCTGTTTCATAACATTAAAAGAGCAAAACATAAAAAATATTGAGGATTTAAGAAAAACCCTAAAAGAACTGATATCTAGTGCATACACGTTTTATGTTGGCCAACAGTCCTCAGCCCACTTTGCCTCCTGCACCCTGACATGCTATATATGAGTGTACCTGAAGGAGCAGAAATAAAAGTGTTCATATGCAGCTGCTCTGTAGGGATGGACAGGCAGGATCTATGGAGCAAACCTGTGAAATGCTGCATACCTTAAACATCTTGGGTGGAAGGTAACCCCTATCTCCTTTTTAAAGCACAAGATTTTGGTTGAATCGTTTAGGAGACAAAACATTCTTGTGTCAAAGCCAAATGTTATGCAGTTGAATTACTGTCATCCTAGTCAGAGGACCTAGGGGAAATTATACTCTTGTTTGGTAAAAACATGACATCTTTAAGGGTGAGAGTTGGTCTTAATCTTCCTTCTGTCAAAGTAACATTATTTTGTCATACTTGTTCAGGCACAGTTAAGAGATTAGGGCCATCTAGGAAATGAGGAAGGTGAAATGAAGCAATCAAGCTAGGGAGGTAATGGGAGTTTTCATATGTTGAAACAAATGCAATTAACACTCAGTGCCATATTTCTCTCTTCATTAGGCATAATTATGATAAGACATTTCTCATCTGGATAAATGAGGAGGATCACACCAGGGTAATCTCAATGGAAAAAGGAGGCAATATGAAACGAGTATTTGAGCGATTCTGTCGTGGACTAAAAGAAGTAAGAGGTTATCTGAGATTTCCGGATATTTATTAAAATAAAATTACCATATTGTTTGTTCTTGAACAAAGACACTATGGGAACTTCCAAGAAGCTAATTTTTTTTTCTAGAAATCAAGGCTTTTTAATTAAGTTTTTAAAGTTTTTTGAGATGGAATTTCCCTCATCACCCAGGCTGGAGTACAGTGGCATGATCTCGGCTCACTGCAACTGCCACCTCCTGGGTTCAAGTGAAAGTGAATATCCCGCCTCAGCCTCCAAAGTAGCTGGGATTACAGGTCGTCACCACCATGCCTGGCTAATTTTTGTATTTCTAGTAGAGAGGGGAGGTTTCACCATGTTGGTCAGGCTAGCCTTGAACTCCTGACCTCAGGTGATCCGCCTGCCTCAGCCTCCCAAAGTGCTGGGATTACAGGCATGAGCCACTGCGCCCAGTCTCAAGGCATTTTTTGGAGTGGAACTTCCAAGGTAGTGCTTCAGAAAATAGGTGCCTTTCTCTTGTTATTAGAAAGCGATTATGCTTACCTCCCCATTCCACTGTGGTTTAGGGAAGTCTGTGGATCATTATTTGTTTTTTGATTTATTTAATATCGCTCTGGGGTATTCTAAGCATAGAGATGATAGAGAATGTAGCCTGACCATAGACTTACCTGCTGAGAATTCCTATATTCTCCTACTCTCTTGGCATGAAAAATACCACCAACTAATATTCATTGAGTGCTCAGTATGTGCCAGGTACTCTGTTGACTGCTTTACATCAGGGGTCCTCAACCCCCAGGCCACGGACCTGGTACCGGTCTGTGGTCTGTTAGGAACTGGGCCGCACAGCAGGAGCCAGTATTACTACCTGAGCTCTGCCTCCTGTCAGATCAGCAGAGGCATGAGATTCTCATAGAAGCACAAACCCTATTGTGAACTGTGCATGGGAGGGGTCTAGGTTGCAGGCTCCTTATGAGAAGCTAATGCCTGATGATCTGAGGTGGAACAACAGTTTCATCCCAAAACAATCGCTCCCTACGATCCATGGAAAAACTGTCTTCCAAGACACCAGTCCCTGATGCCAAAATGGTTGGGGACCACTGCTTTACATGGTTCATTTAACTAAATTGGGCCATTTTAATAGTCTGGTAGGGGAGGTATTATTTTCTCTTAAAGGAGTACTATAAATTTACCTTAATTTCATTCATGCCAGGGGAGGGTATACATCTCTCCCCCACTGGTGCTAGGGATGTGCTGAATGAATGGATGTTGGAAAATGCTATCATTTGTTCGCTGTGGTTCTACTTGTAGGTAGAACGGTTAATCCAAGAACGAGGCTGGGAGTTCATGTGGAATGAGCGCCTAGGATACATTTTGACCTGTCCTTCGAACCTTGGAACAGGACTACGAGCTGGTGTCCACGTTAGGATCCCAAAGCTCAGCAAGGTACTGTTATGTGCCCAATGGGCCAGGATCAGCTCAGATGTGACTGTGGAGGGAGAAAATATCACTGCCCACTCCTTAACCCTTACTTTCTCTACCTACAATATAAAAATAAGAAAAAATTAAGTTTGCCTCAAAAGACATTTGTATTAGTTAGAATAAAAGTTAAGGGTCTGTAAGAAAAAGATGGTAGCTTCAAGAATAAGGCCTTTACATTTTTCCTCATGTAACAAATTGGGATAGGTAGTCTCTGCTCTCTCTGGTTCTTTCTATCTCCTTTCTCTGTCTCTTCTAGTTCAAGCAGTTCTCAAACATGAGCATGCACAAGATCACCTGAAGGACTTGGTAAAATACAAGTTGCTAGGCCCCACCTGCAGAATTTGCATTTCTAACAAGTTTCCAGGTGATGCTGGGGTTGTTGGTCAAGGGTCTACACTTGGAGGAATGCTGTCTTAGAGCGCTGTTCTTAGAGACCCACAAAGAGACTTAGACTCCCACACAGTAACAGTGGGAGACTTTAACACCCCACTGTCAATATTAGATCAACAAGACAGAAAATTAACAAGGATATTCAGGACTTGGACTCAGCTCTGGACCAAGCAGACCTCATACACACACATCTATAGAACTCTCCACCCCAAATCAACAGAATATATACATTCTTCTCAGCATTACATCACACCTATTCTAAAATCGACCACATAATTGGAAGTAAAATACTACTCAGCAAATGCAAAAGAACAGATACTATAACAGTCTCTCAGACTACAGTGCAATCAAATTAGAACTCAAGATTAAGAAACTCACTCAAAACCGCACAACTACATAGAAATTGAATAATCTGCTCCTGAATGACTACTGGGTAAATAACGAAATGAAGGCAGAATAAGTAAGTTCTTTGAAACCAATGAGAATAAAGACACAATGTACCAGAATCTCCGGGACACAGCTAAAGCAGTGTGTGGAGGGAAATTTATAGCACCAGAGCCTACAGGAGAAAGGAAAGATCTAAAATCGACACCCTAACATCACAATTAAAAGAGCTAGAGAAGTGAGAGCAACAAATTCAAAAGTGAGCAGAAGACAAGAAATAACTAAGATCAGAGCAGAACTGAAGGAGATAGAGACACGAAAAACCCTTCAAAAAAATCAATGAATCCAGGAGCTGGTTTTTTGAAAAGATTAATAATATAGATAGGTCATGAGTCAGACTAATAAAGAAAAGAGAGAAGAATCAAATAGACACAATAAAGAGTGATAAAGGGGATATCACCACTGATCCTACAGAAATACTACCATCAGAGAATAGTATCAACACCTCTGCAAATAAACTAGAAAATCTAGAAGAAATGGATAACCAAGACTAAACGAGGAAGAAGTCGAATCTCTGAATAGACCAATAACAAGTTCTGAAACTGAGGCAGTCATTAATAGCCTACCAACCAAAAGTCCAGGACCAGACGGATGCACAGCTGAATTCTACCAGAGGTACAAAGAGGAGCTGGTACCATTCCTTCTGAAACTATTCCAAACAAAAGAAAAAGAGGGACTCCTCCCTAACTCATTTTATGAGGTTAGCATTATCCTGATACCCAAACCTGGCGGAGACACAATAAAAAAAGAAAATTTCAGGGCAGTAACCCTGATAAACGTCGATGCGAAAATCCTCAATAAAATACTGGCAAACTGAATCCAGCAGCACATCAAAAAGCCTATCCACCACAATCAAGTAGGCTTCATCTCTAAGATGCAAGGCTGGTTCAATATACACAAATCAATAGCACTTACTTAAAAGTGTGAGACAAAAAAACACTAGTAGGCAAAACTATAGAGACAGTAAAAGATCAGTAGTTGCAAGAGTTTGGGGGAAGGGAGGCAAAGAGGAAAGAGATGAATACATGGAGAATAAGGCATTTTTTAAAAAAGGACAGTGAAACTATGATATATGTTACTGAAATAGTGGATATGTGACATTATGCATTTGTCAGAACTCATATTGCAAAGACAAGGAACAAGGCTAGAATCTCATAACCCAGAAGGATATGCTATTGACATGCAGTTTTGCTACATCCCCAAAGGTAAAAGAACATAGGGCCCTCTCAACCAATTTCAATGACGGTAAAAAAGCACCTGGATAATAACAGACCACTGGTTCAACATATGCAAATCAATAAACGTAATCCAGCATATAAACAGAACCAAAGACAAAAACCACATGATTATCTCAACAGATGCAGAAAAGGCCTTTGACAAAATTCCACAGCCCTTCATGCTAAAAACTCTCAATAAATTTGGTATTGATGGAACGTATCTCAAAAAAATAAGAGCTATTTATGACAGACCCACAGCCAATATCATACTGAATGGGCAAAAACTGGAAGCATTCCCTTTGAAAACTGGCACAAGACAGGGATGCCCTCTCTCACCACTCCTATTCAACACAGTGTTGGAAGTGCTGGCTAGGGCAATCAGGCAAGAGAAAGAAAGAAAGGGTATTCCATTAGGAAAAGAGAAGTCAAATTGTCCCTGTTTGCAGATGACATGATTGTATATTTGGAAAACCCCACTGTCTCAGCCCAAAATCTCCTTAAGCTGATAAGCAACTTCAGCAAAGTCTCAGGATACAAAATCAATGTGCAAAAATCACAAGCATTCCTATACACCAATAGACAAACAGAGCCAAGTCATGAATGAACTCCCATTCATAATTGCTACAAAGAGAATAAAATACCTAGGAATACAACTTACAAGGGATGTGAAGGACCTCTTCAATGAGAACTACAAACCACTACTCAGTGAAATAAAAGAGGATACAAACAAATGGAAGACTATTACATGCTCATGGATAGGAAGAATCAATTATAGTGAAAATGGCCATACTGCCCAAAGTAATTTATAGATTCAATGCTATCTCCATCAAGCTACCATTGACATTCTTCACAGAATTAGAAAAAACTACTTCAAATTTCATATGGAACCAAAAAGTAGCCCGTATAGTCAAGACAATCCTAAGCAAAAAGAACAAAGCTGGAGGCATCATGCTGCCTGACTTCAAACTATACTACAAGGCTACAGTAACTAAAACAGCATGGTACTTCTACCAAAACAGAGATATAGACCAATGGAACAGAACAGAGGCCTCAGAAATAATACCACACATCTACAACTATCTGATCTTTGACAAACCTGACAAAAACAAGCAATGGTGAAAGGATTCCCTATTTAATAAATGGTGTTGGGAGAACTGGCTAGCCATATGCAGGAAACTGAAACTGGATCCTTTCCTTACACCTTATACAAAAATTAACTCAAAATGGATTAAACATAAGACCTAAAAACCATAAAAATCCTAGAAAAAAACCTAGGCAATACCATTCAGGACACAGGCATGGGCAAAGACTTCATGACTAAAACACCAAAAGCAATGGCAACAAAAGCCAAAATAGACAAATGGGATCTAATTAAACTAAAGAGCTTCTGCACAGCAAAAGAAACTACCAGAGTGAACAGGCAACCTACAGAATGGGAGAAAAATTTTGCCATCCATCCGACAAAGGGCTAATATCCAGAATCTACAAGGAACTTAAATTTACAAGAAAAAAACAACCCCATCAAAAAGTAGGTGAAGGATATGACCAGACACTTCTCAAAAGACGACATTTATGTGGCCAACAAACATGAAAAAAAGCTCATCAGCACTGGTCATTACATAAATGCAAATTAAAAGCACACTGAGATACCATCTCACACCAGTTAGAATGGCGATCATTAAAAAGTCAGGAAACAACAGATGCTGGAGAGGATGTGGAGAGATAGGAATGCTTTCACACTGTTGGTGGGAACGTAAATTAGTTCAACCATTGTGGAAGACAGTGTGGCGATTCCTGAAGGATCTAGAACTAGAAATACCATTTGACCCAGCAATCCCATTACTGGGTATAGATCCAAAGGATTATAAATCATTCTATTATAAAGACACATGCACACGTGTGTTTACTGATTCACTGTTCACAGTAGCAAAGACTTGGAACCAACCCAAATGCCCATCAATGGTAGACTGGATAAAGAAAATGTGGCACAAGGCCGGGCGCGGTGGCTCAAGCCTGTAATCCCAGCACTTTGGGAGGCCGAGGCGGGTGGATCACGAGGTCAGGAGATCGAGACTATCCTGGCTAACATGGTGAAACCCCCGTCTCTACTAAAAATACAAAAAAAACTAGCCGGGTGTGGTGGCGGGCGCCTGTAGTCTCAGCTACTTGGGAGGCTGAGGCAGGAGAATGGCGTGAACCCGGGAGGCGGAGCTTGCAGTGAGCCGAGATCACGCCACTGCACTCCAGCCTGGGAGCACAGCGAGACTCCGTCTCAAAAAAAAAAAAAAAAAAGAAAAAAAAAGAAAATGTGGCACATATACACTATGGAATACTATGCAGCCATATAAAAGGATGAGTTCATGTCCTTTCCAGGGACATGGATGAAGCTGGAAACCATCATTCTCAGCAAACTAAAACAAGAACAGAAAACCAAACACCATATGTTCTCAATCATAAGTGGGAGTTGAACAATGAGAACACATGGACACAGGGAGGGGAACATCACACACTGGGGCCTGTCAGGGGTTGGGAGTTTGGGGAAGGGAAGGGATAGCATTAGGAGAAATACCTAATGTAGATGATGGATTGATGGGTGCAGCAAACCACCATGGCACGTGTATACCTATTTAACAAACCTGCACGTTCTACACATGTATCCCAGAACTTAAAGTAGATAAACTGTTATCTTTCACTATACGTCTTTTGTCAGTAAATGCACCAATGATTGTGAATCGATTTTGCCTCTTGCCACATTTAAGTATTATCCCTTTGTCCTAGGACCCACGCTTTTCTAAGATCCTGGAAAACCTAAGACTCCAGAAGCGTGGCACAGGTGGTGTGGACACTGCCGCAGTCGCAGATGTGTACGACATTTCCAACATAGATAGAATTGGTCGATCAGAGGTAACGTCTCTCTCACTTTTGTAACATGAATTAACAATATCAGCCTAAGAGAATAGAGAAAAGCAAACAGCCTTACCGTTTTCACAAAATTCAAGAGCTCCTCTTCGCCCATCAAGTCCTGAGTTATGTTAGCTTTTCATTCTGTAACATTATTCTTCCATGGGAAGTAACTGCATAAAGGTAAACATAATGTGAGCTGAGAATTTATAGGCAAGTATAGGAATTCACAGTGGGACTGTCACTGACCTGCCATGAGAGCTATTCCAACAATCCTCAGCAAGCAGGAGCTCTGTTATGCTAAAGGACTGCAGTTTTTTATTACTGCAAAGTCAGAACATCTATGCTATCCCTCTGAGGGTGGCAAAATAGTGGAATTTTCTCTTGATTCTGAATTTTCTTTAGTGAAGGCTACAAACAATCATCTTCACTTTGCTGTTCTTAGATACTCAATGGTTTCTAAACTTTTATTTCTTAGGCTAAAGATAGCAAATATGTTATGTGCTAGGTTTAGATAAGTTTGTGCTCATAAAATCCTTAGGATTCTGTGATGAATATGTAGGATGAAAAGGATTCGTAGACTTTGTGTGGCCTGAAACAATGAATGAGGCAAAAAGATGACACGTAAGGAACATGCAGCTGAAAGCTAAGCAAATACTGATTGTGGTAAATTATACCAGCTTATCTGAATGTGGTCCCATTGGACATATTATGCCCATCATTAATTTAAAAGCCTCTTCTCATAACAAAACTCTTAATAATTCAGTGACTGGTTATTAAATCTGTGGATTATCCAAGTTCTCTCTTCCTTACCAGTTTGTGAATATTTCACTGCCTATTGATATCCCTACCAGTAGGTACACTGAGGAAAAGAAAAGGAAGAAACACTCAATTAGATCAGCCAGTGTGCTATCAGCTCTGCTAAAGTACCTGAGGGACAAGCAACTATAATACCACAACTTCTGAAATTTACTGAATCATATGTGGTGCAGTGAATAAAGAAAATCTGGGAGTCTAGCCCTATTGATTCTAAGATTAACTAGATATTTATTACTGGAAAACAATGTAGTTAATGCTTTAAAAAATGTTAAGTCTAACTATACTAGGCACTCACTATAAAAGTGAGGAAAATGCCAAAAAATAATTTTAAAACACCATTTATTTAACCCAACAACCCTGATAACCATTGTGAACATTATTCTAAATGGCCCTTCATTCTTTTTAAAAACTACTCAAAAAACTTTAAAAATTGTTATAATACGTGTTTAGTATTATAACCAAATACTGGTTATAATTTTTTCCAATGTATTGTATCATGAGCATCTTCCCACAATATTAAGTATTCTTCAAAAACATGATTTTTAATCACAGTAAAGATAATCTATTATCTATTTAGTGTTTTCCTGATTTTATGTTTGACCATCTCTATAAATAATTCTAATCACGACTCTGGTTATTTAGTTAGGATATACTGCTAGGAAAGGAATTCCTGGGTTAAAACCAGGGTGCCCTATTTATGACCATGTTTTCTACCAGATTTATACCAAGATAGAGTCTACTGGCATTGAGTGAGAGACCTGTCTCACCATACTCTCACCAACACTGGAAGGGATCAAAGGGATAAGTAGAAAATACGTGTTTCAGTTAGTAGTGACTAACATTCTGATTTAACCCTCTCTTGGAGCCTGTTTCCTTACACATATAAACAGATAGGGAGGCAGCTGGAATATGTGATGCCTAAGAGCTAACATTTAACGATCCCTTCCATCCTTGCTGCTCATTCTTGAGTTCTATAATGTATGTCTGGAATTAACTAATTTCTCTCTTAATTTGGGTTTCCTTGGGGGCAGTGCAAGTCATTTGCTTAGGAGGTGATCCCATGGGGGAAAAAAAAATTAAGTAGATGTGCTCTGGTTTAAGGAAAACAAGTATTTGGAAACCAAACTTCTATACATAGTTTAAGAACAGGAATTTTAGAAAGTATATCTTAATTTGTAAAACTTCATTTCGTTAATAAGCTTGCCCAGCACAGCACAAACATGATTTAGTTGCTAAACATTTGACATTAATTTTTCAGGAAGACACTCACTGTATTAATGATGACATCTGAACTATATTAGCATACGCAGTGCTCAGATTAGTGGCAGGTCAGAATTCAGATCCAGGCCAAAGAACACCACAAAGGTGTCACTGTAGTCTTACTTTTAGACAAACTCTGATATTGTATAGACTGATAGGAAAAAAATGTTTGAGATGCAAATTAATGGTTTTCATATAGTAAAAAAGCTTTCACATACAAAGTAGTATCCCCATCTTAACTATGGAAAGATTGAGAGAAACCCTTATATCTCTGCCTTCCGTCTCTGAGAAGGAAGAAATTGTTGTGAAGTCCATCTAAGTGGCAAGTTCTCATTTATGCCAGTGCTGTTCCTGTTAATCAATGCCCTGCAGATGTCTTCTATTCAAATTAATCATTCATCTTCTTCACTGTCAAAGGTTGAGCTTGTTCAGATAGTCATCGATGGAGTCAATTACCTGGTGGATTGTGAAAAGAAGTTGGAGAGAGGCCAAGATATTAAGGTGCCACCCCCTCTGCCTCAGTTTGGCAAAAAGTGAACTTTCCCTTTCCCAGTTTATAAATAATCTGTCTGCTGGTACGACAGACATAAAGAAATCTCTACTCTGAGAGTTTTTGTACACTTGGAAAAATGTAAAATTGTAGATCCTGCCTATCTTTACAATAAAACTCTCCTTAATATATTGTTGCTTTGTTTCTGATTTTTAAAAATAATACTAAGAAGGGCAAACACATCCGATTACAAGTAGACAAGAAGCAAAATATTTTAAGACAATAAAACTAATATTTGTAAGTTTTGATTTAGCCACAACTTACACCTCTAAATAACCCTTTAGCTATCTAGATGTTAGTCAACCCTTTAGGAAATCTCTTATGGACCCCATTGGAAAGTAAGGAATTAATATAATAAGCAATTTTCTGGCAAATGGAGCAAGAGAAGACTTAACTTTTGAAAGTGTGGCAATAAAGACTATACAAATAGAGGCTACTTATTTATTCAGAGTTTGCTGTCACAAGGGTGTCAACCATCATCACTTGCATTTGTCAGTGACTCAAAGGCAGGCAGAGACATGAGAAATCTTTATGGTGAAAGAAAGGGGAGGTTTCAGGTATGCTGATTGGGGTTGCAGGCATGGGGAAGTTGAAGACAGGTTATCTAGAAGCGGGGTATGCTATGTGATTATTTTGGGAAGCATATTTGGTTTTATCTGATTGGTCCTGAGTTGGAGGCAGGGGCAAAAATTAGAGAAGTCGGCAGTCATTGACCAAGTCCTGACCATCCTGTACTGACTGTTACAGAGGTTAGGGTTTGGCCTCCTAGAATGACTGCTTTAGAGGTTGTGGGTGAGAGTTCTGTTGTCCTGTGGTCTAGCCATTGTCTCTCTATATACTCAGTCTCTCAAAAACAATTCAAAATTTGATGTCTGAAATACTGAAAATGTTTTTAGTATAATCTGAAAGCAGAATTCTTCCTTCAGCATGCAGATTTTTTTTTTTTTTTTTTTTTTTTTTGAGACGGAGTCTCGCTCTGTCGCCCAGGCTGGAGTGCAGTGGCCGGATCTCAGCTCACTGCAAGCTCCGCCTCCCGGGTTCACGCCATTCTCCGGCCTCAGCCTCCCGAGTAGCTGGGACTACAGGCGCCCGCCACCTCGCCCGGCTAGTTTTTTGTATTTCTTAATAGAGACGGGGTTTCACCGTGTTAGCCAGGATGGTCTCGATCTCCTGACCTCGTGATCCGCCCGTCTCGGCCTCCCAAAGTGCTGGGATTACAGGCTTGAGCCACCGCACCCGGCCAAGCATGCAGATTGTTACCTTGAATCTCGTTATTTTCCTTCTATCCTGTGATGTCTATAGCCTGAAGGAACACGATAGAGTAGGTGGGAGCAATTAATTGTGTAACAAGTTAGGAAACAGCTCCACACACAAAAGATAAATATTTTTTAATAGAAATGAGATCAAGTTATGCACCCTATAGTGAGTGACATCATCCTGTTTGCAGAAGTTGTGATGTTTTAATTTTGCTATAAGAAACAAGCACATTGGCGATATTACAATCAAAATAAGACCTTTTATAAGATAAGTCCATTGGAAGAGATAAAGGGACTTTTAATTATTAATTAAAATTCTAAATGAATACCATATCTTCCAGCCATGGGAGTCATATAGCATGCAAATAGTTCCTGTTTACTAAGGTCTAGTTCAATCAGTATTCATCAAGCACTCATATGAACAGAGCATGGTTCTGAGTCACAGGCCTTTTAAAATTTGCTGCATTCCTTACATCAGAGGCAGATGCAATGAGAAAGCTTCGATGGGTGAAAAATCATTCTGGCTCTCTTCCTCAGAGGAAGAGAAACTGGGGTCTTCTCCTTGACTTCTGGGCTTCCACAGCAAGTCTGCTTATGGAGACTGAGCTACTCTCCCCTCACACCAAACATCATAAAAGAGCACGTCTGAATGTTCTGAAAGCAGCCAAAATAATTTTTTTTCCCTTGAGACCAAGTCTCACTCTGTCACCCAGGCTGATGAAATGGCACAATCATGGCTCACAGCAGCCTCAAACTCCCAAGCTCAAGCAATCCACCTCAGCCTCCCACCTCAGCCTCCCGAGTAGCTGCGATGACAGGTGCACACCACCATGCCCAGCTAATTTTTTATTTTTTTTTGTAGAGATAGGGTCTTACTATGTTGTCCAGGCTGGTCTTGAACTCTTGGACACAAGCAATCCTCCTGCCTTGGCCTCCCAAAGTGCTGGGATAACAGGCATAAGCCACTGTGCCCAGCCTAAAAGAGGTTGTTTTGAGGTCAAAAAATTTGCATGAGATTCAGGCTCATGACCAAAGGTAAATTATTTAACTCAATAGTCTTGATTTCATTTGTAGAATGGAGAGAATTCCCGCCTTACAAAGTTTTTATGATGATTAAATAAGGCAGTGACTTACTTTTTTTTTCCCTTTTACTGTAGAAGGAAAAAAATCATGTGAAAAAATATATTTCACATTAGAACCCAGTACACAAACAGGCAGGCTGCAGGCTCTGGAGACAGCCAGAAAACTGTGAGTGCCCGAGGTGTGAAAGTGTGAAAGGGGGATCATTTGCCCCGCCACACACATCTTCACTGGGGAACCTAAAGGTCCAGATCACAGAAGAATTTGACCTTGCCTGGGAGCTGAGACAAATTTAGAGAGCTGAGTCAAATACAGGGGTAGGGGAAGCAACAGGAAGGGCCCTGTGGGAACTCTCCATCCCCAGGGAAGTCATTTCTGACTCTGTCTCTCAGGTATCCTTGGGGAGGGCTGCCAGTGAAATTGGGGAAGGACCACAAGGAGAAGGAAATTTCCAGCCGAACTTTGTAACAATTTCCACCAAACACAAAGTCTCCTGGACAGAACCTGGGGAGCGGGCAAACCAGGAGTGCAGATACAAGCACAGAAGCTGTGGCAGGCAGGGAGGCATGAAATCTGAAAGCCCTGCTTGCTTCCTCAGTCGGGAGGCATGGAGCCTGGGGCAAGTTCTCAGCCCCACTCACCGGCTGCCTGGAAATAAACTCAGTGCAGCTCAGGATGGGGCAACCCAGCCTCACGGGTTGCGTGGGAGCTGGTAACGCCTGTAACTGCCAGCATTCTCCCACTTCCCTGGCAACATGCACGACAAAGCAAAGGCAGCCATAATCCTTCTGGAAACCTAACTCCATTGGTCTGAGAACCACACCCCCACATCCCACAGCAGCTGCAGCAACCCCTACCCAAGGAGAGTCTGAGCTCAGACACACCTAACCTTGCCCCCACCTCATGGTCTTTCTCTATCTGCCCTGGTAGCCAAACACAAAGGACATAGTCTCTTGGGAGCTCTATGGCCCCGCCCACTGCCTGATTCTCCCTATACTACTGCAGCTGACGCTCTCTTGAAAGTGCCACCTCCTGGCTAGAGGCCAACAAACACAAAACTAGCACACTAAACAAAAATACAACCAAGGACCCTCACAGAGTCCATTTCACCCCCTGCTGCCTCCACCAGAGCAGGTGCTGGTATCTATGGCTGAGAGACCTGAGGACAGATCACATCACAGGACTCTTTGCAGACAATCCCCAGTACCAGGCTAGAGCCTATTAGCTCTGCTGGGTGGCTAGATCCAGAAGAGAAATAACAATCACTGCAGTTTGCCTCTGAGGAAGCCACATCCCTAAGGGAAGAGGGAGAGCACCACATTAAGGGAGCACCCTGTGGGACAAAAGAATCTGAATAGCAGCCTTCAGTCCTAAATCTTCCCTCTGACATAGTCTACACAAATGAGAAGGAAACAGAAAAAACAATCCTGGTAATATGATAAAACAAGGTTCTTAATACTGCCAAAAGATCACACTGGCTCACCAGCAATGAATCCAAACCAAAAAGAAATCTCTGAATTGCCAGAAAAATAATTCAGAAGGTCGATTATTAAGCTACTCAAGGAGACACCAGAGAAAGGTGAATACCAACTTAAAGAAAATTTTAAAATGTTACAGGATATGGATGAGAAAATCTCCAGAGAAATACCATAAATAAAAAACAATCACAACTTCTGGAAATGAAGGATGCACTTAGAGAAATACAAAATACAACGGAAAGTCTCAGCAATAGAATCAAACAAATAGAAGAAAGAACTTTAGAGCTCAAACTCAGGGCTTCTGAATTAACCCAATCCAACACAGACAAACAAAAGAGAATTTTAAAAAATGAACAAAGCCTCCAAGAAGTTTGGGATTATGTTAAACAACCAAATCTAAGAAAACTTGGTATTCCTGAGGAAGAAGAGAAATATAAAAGTTTGGAAAACATATTTGAGGAAATAATCAAGGAAAAACTTCCCCTGCCTTGCTAGAGATCTAGATACCCACATACAAGAAGCTCAAAGAACACGTGGGAAATTCAATGAAGAAAGATCATTGCCTAGGCACAGAGTCATCAGGTTACCTAAAGTCAAGACGAAGGAAGGAATCTTAAGAGCTGTGAGGCAAAAGCATCAGGTAACCTATAAAGGAAAACCAATCAGAGTAGCAGCAAGGGATTGGGGTCCTATCTTTGGCCTCCGTAAACAAAACAATTATCAGCCAAGAATTTTGCATCTGGGAAAACTAAGCTTCCTAAATGAAAGACACAGTCTTTTTCAAACAAACAAATGCTGAGAGAATTTGCCACTACCAACCCAGCACTACAAGAACTGTTAAAAGGAGCTCTAAATCTTGAAACAAATCCTTGCAATACATCAAAATAGAACCTCCTTAAAGCATGAATTGCACAGGACCTATAAAACAAGATTACAATGGAAAACAAAACAAAACAAAACCCAGGTATTCAGGCAACAAATACCACATGAATATAATAGTACCTCACATCTCAATACTAACTTTGAATGTAAACGGCCTAAATGCTCCACTTAAAAGATACAGAATGGCAGAATTGTTATGAATTCACCAACCACGTATGCACTCTCTTCAAGAGATTCACCTAACACACAAGAACTCACATAAACTTAAGGTAAAGGAGCGGAAAAACATATTCCAGGCAAACAAACACCAAAAGCAAGCAGGAGTAGCTATTCTTATCTCAGACAAAACAAATTTTAAAGCAACAGCTGTTAGACAAAGAGGGACATTATACAATAATAAAAGGACCTGTCCAATAGGAAAATACTACAATCCTAAACATATTTGCACCTAACACTGGAGCTCCCAAATTTATAAAACAATTACTGCTAGACCTAAGAAATGAGATAGACAGCAACATAATAATAATGGGAGACTTCAATACTCTACAGACAGCACTAGACAGATCATCAAGATAGAAAGTCAACAAAGAAACAATGTACTTAAGCTATAACCTACAACAAATGGACTTAACAGATATTTACAGAACATTCTACCCAACAAATATAAAATATACATTCTATTCATCAGTACATGGGATATTCTCCAAGACAGACCATACGATAGGCCACAAGTCTCAATAAATTTAAGAAAATTGAAATTATATCAAGTACTCTCTCAGACCATAGTGGAATAAAAGTGGAAATCAACTCCAAAAGAAATCCTTAAAATGATGCAAATACATGGAAATTAAATAACCTGCTCCTGGAATGATTCTTGGGTCAACAATGAAATCTGAAATCAAGATGAAAATTTAAAAATTCTTTGAACTGAATAATAGTGACACAATCCATCAAAACCTCTGGGATACAGCAATCCATCAAAACCTTAGGCAGTGCTAAGAGAAAGTTCATACCATTAAACGTAAACGTCAACCTCGAAAAGTCTGAAAGAGCACAAATGGACAATCTAAGGTCACACCTCAAGGAACTAGAGAAACAAGAACAAACCAAACCCAAACCCAGAGGAAGAAAAGAAAAATAACAAAGATCGGCCAGGTGCAGTGGCTCATGCCTGTAGTCCCAGCACCGTGGGAGGCCGAGGCGGGCGGATCATGAGGTCAGGAGTTCAAGACCAGCCTGGCCAACATGGTTAAACTGCATCTCTACTAAAAATACAACAACAACAAAAAAAATAGCTGGGCTTGGTGGCAGGCACCTGTAATCCCAGCTACTCGAGAGGCTGAGGCAGGAGAATCTCTTGAACTTGGGAAGTGGAGGTTGCAGTGAGCCAAGATCACGCTATTGTACTTCAGCCCAGGCGACAGTGTAAGTCTCCATCTCAAAAAAAAAAAAAAAAAAAAAAAAAGACAAAAGAAAAAATACATAACAAAGATCAGAGCAGAAGTAAATGAAACCGAAACAAACAAAAATACATAAAATAAATGAAACAAAAAGCTATTTCTTTGAAAAGATAAATAAAATTGATAGACCATTAGCAAGACTAACCAAGAAAAGGGGAGAAGATCCAAATAAGCTCAATTAGAAATGAAACAAGAGATATTACAACCGATACCACAGAAATACAAAAGATCATTCAAGGCTACTAGAACACATTTATGTGCATAAACTAGAAAACCTAGAGGAGATGGATAAGTTCCTGGAAATATACAACCCTCCTAGATTAAACCAGGAAGAAACACAAACTCTGAACAGACCAACAACAACAAAATCAGGACCAGATGGATTCACAGCTGAATTCTATCAGATATTCAAAGAAGGACTGACAATATTCCAAATACTGACACTATTCCAAAAGATAGAGAAAGACAGAATTCTCCAAAAATCTTTCTGTGAAGCCAGTATCATCCTAATACCAAAATCCAGGAAAGGACATAACAAAAAAAGAAAACTACAGATCAATTTCCCTGAGGAACACAGATGTAAAAATCCTCAACAAAATACTAGCTAACCGAATCCAACAGTATATCAAAAAGATAATCCACCATATCAAGTGAGTTTCACACCAAGGATGCAGGGATGGTTTAACATCCACAAGTCAATAAATGTGACACACCACATAAACAGAATTAAAAACAAAAATCACATGATCATCTCAATAGATGCAGAAAAAGTATTTGACAAAATCCAGCATCCTTTTATGATGAAAGCCCTCAGCAAAATTGGCATAGAAGGGACATACCTTAAGGTAATAAAAGCCATCTATTACAAACCCACAGCCAGTATTATACTGAACTGGGAAATGTTGAAAGCATTCACTGTGGAACAAGACAAGAATGTCCACTTTCACCACTTCTATTCAACACAGTACTGAAAGTCCTAGCCAGGGCAATCAGACAAGAGAAAAAATAAAGGGCATCCAAATTGGTAAAGAGGAAGTCACACTGTCGCTGTTTGCTGATGATAAGATCATACACCTAGAAAACCCTAAAGAATCCTCCAAAAAGCTCTGGAACAAAAAAATGAATTCAGCGAAGTTTCAGTATACAGAATTAAAGTACACAAATCAGTAGCACTGCTATAACACAACAGTGACCAAACTGACAATCAATCAAGAACTCAACCACTTTTACAATAGCTACACACACACACACACACACACACACCAAAATAAAAACCACTGAGGAATATACCTAACCAAGGAGGTAAAAGACCCCTCTATAAGGAAAACTACAAAACACTGCTGAAAAAAATCACAGACGACACACACAAATGGAAACACATCCCATGCTCATGGATGCGTAGAATCAACATTGTGAAAATGACCATACGGCCAAAAGCAGTCTACAAATTCAATGCAATTCCCACCAAAATACCACCATCATTCTTCACAGAACTAGAAAAAACAAACCTAAAATTCATGTGGAACCAAAAAGGAGCCCACATAGCCAAAGCAAAACTAAGCAAAAAGAACAAATCTGGAGGCATCACATTACCTGACTTCAAACTATACTATAAGGTCATAGTCACCAAAACAGCACGGTACTGGTATCCTCATCTCTCACCTTATACAAAAATCAACTGAAGGTGGATCAAAGACTTAAATCTAAGACCTAAAACCATAAAAATTCTAGAAAATAACATTGGAAAAACTCCTCCTAGACACTGGCTTAGGCAACTACTTCATGTCCAAGAACCCAAAAGCAAATGCAATAAAAACAAAGATAAATAGGTGGAAATTAAACTAAAAAGATTCTGCAAAGCAAAAGAAACAATCAAACAGACAACCCACACAGTGGGACAAAATCTTCACAATCTATACATCTGACAAAGGACTAATATCCAGAATCTACAAGGAACTCAAATTGGAAAGAAAAAAAAAACCAAACAAACAATCCCATCAAAAAGTGGGCTAAGGACAGGAATGGACAATTCTCAAAAGAAGATATACAAATGACCAACAAACATATGAAAACATGCTCAAAATCACTAATGATCAGGGAACTGCAAATCAAAACCACAATGCAATACCACCTTACTCCTGCGAGAATGGCCAGAATAAAAAAATAATAGATGTTGGTGTAGAGGTGGTGAAAAGAGAACACTTTCACACTGCTGGTGGGAATGTAAACTAGTACAACCACTATGGAAAACAGTGTGGAGACTCCATAAAGAACTAAAAGTAGATCTACCATTTGATCCAGGAATCCCACTACAATCCCACTATTGGGCATCTACCCAGAGGAAAATAAAACATCACACAAACAAGATACTTGCACATGCATGTTTATAGCACCACAATTCACAACTGCAAAAATACGGAACCAGCTCAAATCCCCATCAATCAACGAGTGGATAAAGAAAATGTGGTATATATACTTGGAATACTACTCAGTCATAAAAAGGAACAAAATAATGGCATTTGCAGCAACCTGGATGGAACTGGAGACTATTATTCTAAGTGAAGTAACTTAGGAATGGAAAACCAAACAGTGTAGGTTCTCACTCATAAGTGGGAGCGAAGCTATGAGGACACAAAGGCACAAGAATGATACAGTGGACTTTGAGGACTGGGAGTAAAGGGTGGGAGGTGGGTGAGGGATAAAAGACTACATATCTGGTACACTGTACACTACTCGTGTGATGAGTGCACCAAAATCTCAGAAATCACCACTAAAGAACTTATTCATGTAACCAAACACCCCCTGTTCCCCAAAAACCTATTGACATAAGAACAGAAACAAAGCAAATTACAAGAAAAAAGAGTAAACAAGCAAATACACAAGTCATCCAGACATTAATGAGTCAATAAGAAGATTTTAAGAACAACTTTATGCCTATACATTTGACAATTTCAATGAAATGAGAACATTCCTTGAAAAACCATCTGACAAAAACTGAAAGATATGATTTGGATTCGAAAAATTTACCCTACCTTAAAAAACAAAAAAATTTTCACAAACAAAATTCTAGTGATCTCTTTCAGTGAAATCTTCAAAACATTTAAGAAATAACACACTTAGACAAACCCTTCTAGAGAACAGAAAAAAAAAAAGTTATATTTACCAACATATGATTTTTTTTTTTTTTTTTTTGAGATGAGTTCTCATTCTGCCACCCAGGCTAGAGTGCAGTGGCACAATCTTGGCTCACTGCAACCTCCACCTCCCAAGTTCAAGCAGTTCTCATGCCTGAGTCTTCCAAGTAGCTGGGATTACAGATGCGCACTACCATGCCCAGCTAATTTTTGTATTTTTTACTAGAGACAGGGTTTCATCAAGTTGGCCCGGCTGGTCTCGAACTCCTGGTCTCAGGTGATCTGCCTGCTTCGGCCTCCCAAAGTGCTGAGATTACAGGCATGTGCCACTGCACCAGGCCTTGCCATTTTTTTTTTTTTTCTTTTTTTAGACAGGTTCTCTCTCTGTTACCCAGGCTGAAGTGCAGTGGCAGGATCACAGCTCACTGCAGCCGAAGAACTCCTAGGCTCAAGTGATCCTCCTGTCTTGGCCTCCCAAAGTGCTGGGATTACAGGCTTTAGACACTGTGCCCAGCCCCAGTTTATAACTTTGATAAACAAGCCTGACAAGTGTATTACAAGGAATAAAAATGGCAGTACAGACTCCAACATAAATGTAAATGCAACAATTAAAAAAACAAAACCCAGTACACACATATATGAATATCCAAGTGAATGTATATAAAATCCAAACAAAGCTTTCATGTAACAAAAGTTACCCTTACAATCTGAGATGCACTCTGATACTTTATTCTATACTGTCTTAATCTCCTCCAATTTAAAAAAATTCTGATTGTAATACATTAAATGGATTTCACAACACATTAAGGGCATAAAATTCAGTTTGAAAAACAGACGTAATTACCTGGCTCAATAATCATTAAATTCTCTCCTCCATTCTTTTTATTCTTCTTTCAACTCTAAATATTTTGTTCCATTTTCTTCTTTCTCCATGTTTTTTGACGAAAATTCATGGTTATGCAAATAGTTGTTTTTCTATATGTAATGTGTCATTTTTCTGATGGCTTATAAGATTTTCAGCAGTTAATGTGCCTAGGTGATTTTCTTCATATTTATATTTATTTGAGTTTCACCGAGCTTCTTATGTTGATTTATACCTTTTACAAAGTTTGGAAAGTTTTTGGTTATCATTTCTTCAAATCCTTTTTTCTGTCTCATTCTCTATCTTTTCCTTTTTAGGACTCACAATTAGACATATACTGGACCTACTGCTATTGTTCCACAGTACTCTAAGTGTCCATTTTTAAAATAATTTCCCCCCTTTTCTGTTTATTTCATCATTTCCTTCTCTTCAGAATGAATAATTTCTATGGTTCTATCTTTAAGTTTCTAAATTCTTACCTCTCTATTCGACCTCTGTCCTCTCTATTCTGCTACTGAGCTCAACCAGTAATCTTTTTTCATTACAGATATTTTAACTTTTACTTCTTAAGTTTTCATTTTTTTTTTTTTACATATTCTATTTCTCTGCTGAGATATTCTATCTTTTCATTCATTGTAAACATCTTTGCCTTTATTCATTAAGCACAGTTAGAATAGCTGGCATAAAGTCCTTGTGTTGTATCTTTTGGTCACCTTGTTCATCTCTGGGTAAACCTCTGTTGGATGTCTTTTTTCTTGTCATATTTTCCTAGTTCATTCTATGTCAAGTAATTTTGGATTATATCGTGGACACTGAGAATGTTATATTTTGTATAACCTGAGTTCTACTGTATTGCTTTAAAAATGACTGAGGTATTTGTCTTAGCAGGCAATTACCTTGATTAGACTCAAACTGTGGCCTCACCTGCAATGACTGCAAGTTCAATATACAGTTAAGTTATTTAAGCCTCAGTGGTTGTTTTGAAGCTGCTTCATTCACGTGTAGTTCAGGGGTCAAGTAAAGATTTGAGCAGAGTTCATCCAGAGAACCTGGACCTCCACTTCTCTGGGTCTCTCCTCTAGAATACTCCCTCTGGTGGCTATGCTTATTCCAGGCTCCATCTCCTGGTTTACCAGGCCAGAAAAGAGCTTGGTTCTCTATTGGAGTCTTAGCCACTCCACGCTGTACTGTATCTATGGCTTATGCAGGCTAATGCTGCAAAATTTGAAATGTACTTTGTGCAATCTCAACCTCTAAGATTTGAATACTCTCCAAAAGCTACCTGCTTTTTTCCCATCTCCAGAGTTCTTGTATAATTTTAAAAATTTAATCAGAGTTTATAGTTCTTATCTGTAGGAGAGTGTGCCTATTAGGAGCATACTGCATCACAGAAGTAGACCTCTTTCTTCTTCCAAGACTTTTAAAGAAAACTGATTCTATTTTAATAGGAAAGGGGAGGAAAAAATTAATCTTCTGACAAAACACTTTAAAGTCATCAATAAATTAATTCCAAATGAAGGAAGAAGAATACAATTCTTTTCATTGGGATAAGTGCAATAAATTACAGTATCTGTGGAAAGCCAACTATATCCACAATTACATCGAATATAAATAGTTGGCTGGGCACAACGGCACATGCTTGTAATCCCAGCACTTTGGGAGACCGAGGTGGGAGGATTGCTTGAGGTCAGGAGTTTGAGACCAGCCTGGCCAACATGGTCAAACCTCATCTGTACCAAAAATACAAAAATTAGCTGGGCATGGTGGTACATGCCTGTAATTCCAGCTACTCAGGAGGCTGAGGCATGATAATTCCTTGAACCTGGGAGGCAGAGATTGCAGTGAGCCAAGATTGTGCCACTGTACTCCAGCCTGGGCAACAGGGCGAGACTCCGTCTCAAAAAAAAAAAAAAAAAAAAAGACAAACTACAGCTACAGGCAAAATCTGACTCGTCGGAGCCATACATTCATTTACATACTGTCTGTGGCTGCTTTTGTACTACAATGACAGATCTCAGTAACTGCAAAAAAGACCGTATCGTCCACAAAACTCAAAATATGTAGTATGTGGCTCTTTACAGAAAAAAAAAAAAAAAATTGTGTCAATCGCTGGTCCAAACCCTCCACTTAAAAGGCAGAGACCATTAGGCTGGGGAAAAAATTTTAAAAACCAAGATATCCTGTGTACAGGAAACTCACTTTAAATATAAAGACACAAAAAGTAAAAGGATGAAAAAAGACATACTGTGAAAATACCAATCAAAAGAAAGAGTGTTCTATTTTATTACTAAAGTATACTCCAGAAAAAAAGCATAAAGGGGAGCATTTCATAATTATGCACATGTCAAATTCATTAAGACTTAAACATTCTAAATATGCGCTCATCTAATAACAAGTTTCAAAATATATGATGCCAAAACTAACAGAACTGCAAGAGGAAATAGACAAAAACGCAATATGTCTTACTCTTAGAATTCCATAGAACAAGTACACAAAGTATCAAGAAAAAACCAAGAGACTTAAATAAGAATATCAAACTGTGTTTTGGGCTGCCAAGAAGCAGGCACTAAGACAGGATTTAACATGAAAGTGATTTTTGTGGGAAAGGATAAGAAGTAGATACTTTCAAATCAGTACGCTAGACTGAGAGAGAAGGCGGCAAGAAGGGGTAGGAAAAGTCCCAGACCAGAAAGTTTCAACCAGGCCAATGGATTCAGCCGTCTTCACACCCACTCTAAGAGTTTTGTATCTCCTAAGGCAAGAATGGACTTTACTCAGTTATGAGCTGAACACAGACTACAGGAAGCCTGGCCTCAGTGTCAACACAATGGTTCATCCAGAGGGGCAGTAACTGAGGTTATTTGTCAATTATGGTCCCCACAAGAGGGAATTTCTGTTATATATTTTCATGGCCACCACAGTCCACTGTCCATCATACAAATTTACTTCAGGGAAAAGCTCTTCCATGACTTCCATTGGTCTCACATCCTAAGGAACATCTTAGAAGAGGGAGGTTAGTGGTATGAACTAAAGTCCCATTGCTGCTCCTCATCTTCAACCTCCTCCATTATCTATTCTAAATTTCCCTCACTTTCATCTATCACTTTGGTAGACTTTGGTGGCTTACTTCATTGTGTAAACCAAACATTCAGCCCTGAGCCTGCAATTACATGCTCTCAGGCCAGGGTTGTATCACATCTCTGTCAAGTTACAACAGAACAAGTTAACAGTAAGAACCAGGAGGCAGCCAAGTCTCTTATTCCCCACTGCTCCCTGCTCTATGTAAAAACAGCCTTTTTTTTTTTTTTTTTTGGTTGTTTTGTTTTTGAGACAGGGTCTCACTCTGTTGCCCAGGCTGGAATGTAGTGGCACAATCATAGCTCCCTGCAGCCTCAATCTCCTGGGCTCAAGCAATCCTCCTGCCTCCGCCACCTGAGTGGCTGGGACTACAGGTATGTGCCACCATGCTTAGCTAATTATATATATATATATATATATATATATATATATATATATATATTTTATATAGAGATGAAGTCTCACTACATTGCCTAGGCTGGTCTTAAACTCTGACCTTAAGTGATCCTCCCACCTCAGCTTCCCAAAATGCTAGGTTTATAGGTATAAGCCACCACACCTGGCCAGCTCTACCTTTCTGCTCCCAAAATTGACTCCCCTTTCACAACAGTGACCCCTCTTGTCAACTGTAGTCCCTAGACAAAAAAAAATTCATTCCTTTTGATTGTCAAAAACTATTTCATACCAACTTTTTGAAATTTAAAATTGAATCAAGCATAATTTTCAAGTGCAAATCAAGGATATATAGCTATTACTCAATTTTAATGGAGAAAAGCTTTGTTCTAAAATGACAAAATATCTAATGTATTTGATAGTCATTTGTTTATTTCATTTCTCATCTATGCAGGGAACTAACCAGGAGCTTCAAATTTTATTGGGAGACAGAATACATGAGGGGGCCTCAAAACCCTCAAAAAAACGTTAAGGTCAGTTAATAAGACTTCCATCTGAAAATTAAACTAGAAAAATCTGCACAAAGTGGAGATCAGCCATCTGTAAAATGAAACCAAAGAACCACCCAGGAGGCAAGATTGGAATTGGATGATTCAGAAAAGGATGCTGAACCAACTTCATTTTACCCTTTCTGTAAAAAAAACACTTTTTTTTTTAATACAGAGAAGGCAAATGGTTATCATGGAACCTAAAAAAGGGGAATTAAGAAATCATAACTGGGCCAGGAGCAGTGGCTCATACTTGTAATCCCAGCACTTTGGGAGGCCGAGGCAGGGGGATCACCTGAGGTCAGGAGTTCGAGATCAGCATGGCCAACATGGTGAAACCTTGTCTCTACTAAAAATACAAGAAATTAGCCAGGCGTGGTGGCAGCTACTTGGGAGGCTGAGGCATGAGAATTGCTTGAACCTGGGAGGTGGAGGATGCAGTGAGCCAAGATCATGCCACTGCACTCCAGCCTGGACAACAAGAGTGAAACTTCATTTCCAAAAACAAACAAACAAAAAAAGACCGAGATCATAACTGATGAATAAACGTTCAGCATCACCAGAGAAAGCTCTATTCACCCTAGGGTGGAAATGGGGTTAGACTGTTTGACCATGTTCAACCAATCACTTATCTGAGTGCTGTGAAAACACCCACACAAGAAATGAAGGATTAAAGAGGTGTACCCATAATTAATCATGTATTCATTCTGCAAACATAATCTATATCTGAAAATGAGTAAACCTAGTTTTAGGCATGTAATTATGAAACTGTAAAAGCAGGATTTAAGAAGTTTTTTAATAGCTTCATGAAACTTAGAGTTACAGTGGAAATCCAATGACATGATATTATCATTTACTTTTTACTACATACATGAGATTCCCTATTCTTCAAAAGTGTATTAGACTCATAAACTGTATCTATATTCAACCTGAATGCCAAAATTTGGCATCATCACAAATTCTTTGTTTGCATAAAACTTGTTTTTGGCATAAAAGTAATTATGAAAATAGAAAACTCTTTTAAATAATGTAGATGGGACCAAAAAGGAAGACACTGGGCTCCTGTATTATAAAAACTGTGCTGCTGAAGACATGTGCAAACATGCATAAAACAGATGTCAATATAGACACAATTTGTGAACACTGCAGACAGGGCCTGAATTACTTGGAACTCATCAGGACTGATGAGGCACTAACTGCATTCAGGTGCACTTCAATCAGAACTAGATTATACCATTAAAATTAACGAGCCACAAAAAGACTTTAATGAATAAAAGAGGACTGGTATTAAAATCTTTTACACATTTTACTCATTTGGCAACAATGTGGTTAACAGTGCAGTCACATCTCTTTCTGGTAGACAGGTAAAATTTTTAATTATTCAAGCTTTTTTTTTTTTTTTTTAAGCTGGAGTCTCACTCTGTCACCCAGGCTGGAGTGCAGTGGCACAATCTCAGCTCACTGCAACCTCCTCCTCCCATGTTCAAGCAGTTCTCTTGCCTCAGCCTCCTGAGTAGCTGGGATTACAAGGGCCTGCCACGACGCCTGGCCAATTTTTGTATTTTTGGTAGAGATGGGGTTTCACCATGTTGGCCAGGCTAGTCTCAAACTCCTGACCTCAAGTGACCTGCCCGCCTCAGCCTCCCAAAGTGCTGGGATTACAGGCGTGAGCCACCACGCCCAGCCTCAAGATGTTTTTTAAGTAACACACTCCCTGGCACATCACTTCCATATTCACTTAAAATGTCCTATTGCTTTAGTTTAAAAAGAGATCAACTTATCTGTCTTTCGCCATCCTGTTATTTTTAAAAATAGAAACAAAACATCTTTCTCTAATCCCAAATTTTCTCATTATACGCTGAGGTGTTGTTTTTTCCCTCTTTTAAGTTGTTAGCACTTTTCTAAGCCAAAAAGGCCCCAATTTAAAAAAACAAAAAACAAAAAACAAAAAAACCCCTGTTTTCTAGGAATATATTCCCCATTCCATAACAGGGATGGAAAGTCCAACCATCTTCAAATAGGGCTACTATAAGATTCTGCAATATATGAAGTTGGCAAGGAAAGATATTTGTCAGGTATCAATGTGTCCTTTATTATTAGCCCAGCAAGTAACAGAATGAAATATTAGACAATCTCAGGAAGGTAACATGGCCATCTCTCTCAGCACAGGGAAGGAAATAGACATTTAAAATTCTGGATCCACAAAACCTCACATATCAATATTAATCTTGAATGTAAATGGTCTAAATGCCCCCACTTAAAAGGCACAGAATGATAAGTTGGATTAGAAAAGCAAGACCTATCCGTCTGCTGTCTTCAAAAGACCAATCTCACACATAAGGACACCCACAGACTCAGTAAAAGTTTGGGAAAAGATCTGTCATGCAATGGAAAACAAAAGAGTAGGGGTCACTATTTTTATATCAGATAAAACAGACTGTAAATCAACAACAGTAAAAAAAGGACAAAGAAGGGCATTATATAATATAATGATAAAGGGTTCAATTCAACAAGACGACATAACTATCCTAAATATATATAAGCACACAACATTGGAGCAACAAGATTCATAAAACAAGTACTTCTAGATCTACAAAAAGAATTAAGACACCCACCCAATAATAGTGGAAGACTTCAACACCACATTGACAACATTAGAAAGATCATCAAGGTAAAAAACTAACAAAGAAATTCTAAACTGACATTTGACATTTGACCAACTGGACCTAACAGACATCTATAAAATACTCCACCTATCAATCACAGAATATACATTCTTATTTTATGTTCCGGGGTACATATGCAGGATGTGCAGGTTTGTTACCTAGGTAAACGTGTGCCATGGAGGTTTGCTGCTCCTGTCAACCCATCACCTAGGCATTAAGCCCAGCATGCATTAGCTATTTTTCCTGATACTCTTCCTCCCCTAGCCCCTGACCCCGCTGACAGGCCCTCGTGTGTGCTGTTCCCCTCCCTGTGTCCATGTGTTCTCACTGTTCAGTTCCCACTTACAAATGAGAATATGCAATATTTGGTTTTGTGTTCCTGCTTTAGTTTGCCACAAGACACATTCTTATCTGCACATGGGAACATACTCCAAGACCAACCACATACCGGCTATAAACCAAGTCTTAATAAACTAAAAAAAAATCAAAATCATACCAACCATACCAAGAAGATTGCTCAAAACCACACAATTACACGGAAATTAAACAACTTAGTCCCAGAGGACTTTTGGGTAAACAAGAAAATTGGGGCAGAAATCAAAAAATTTTTTGAAAGAAATGAAAATAGAAAGACAACATACCAAAATATCTAAGATATAGCAAAAACTATACTCGAAATGTTAGAAAAATCTCAAATTAATGACCTAACATCACACATAGAGGAACTAGAAAAATAAGAACCCCAAAGCTAGCAGAAGAAAATAAATTTTAGTTATTTCAGAGCAGAAGCAAACAAAATTCAGACCCAAAAGTCCATACAAAGAATCAACAAAACCAAAAATTGGTCTTCTGAAGGATAAAAAAGATCACAGACCACTACCTAGATTAACAAAGAAAAAAGAGAGATAATCCAAATAAGCAGTTAGATAGGACAAAGGTGGCCAGGCATGTTGGCTCATGCCTGTAATCCTAGCACTTTAGGAGGACAAGGTAGGTGGATCACTTGAGCCCAGGAGTTCAAGACCAGCCTGGGTAACATGATGAAACCCTGTCTCTACAGAAGTTAGCTAGGCAAGGTGGCATGCACTTAGTCCTAGCTACTTGGGAGGCTGAAGTGGGAGGATTACCTGAGCCCGGGGAGGTTGAGACTTCAGTGAGCCATGATTATGGCACTGCACTCCAGCCTGGGCAAAAGGGTGAGACCCTGTCTCTAAATAAATAAATGACAAAGGTGATATTACCACCAATCCCACAGAAATACAAAAGATCCTCAAAGACTATTATGAACACCTCTATGCACACAAACTAGAAAATCAAGAGAAAATGGACACATTCCTAGAAACACACAATCTCCCAAGATTGAATCAGGGAGAAATTCAAACCCTGAATAGACCAATATCAAGTTCTGAAATTGAAATCAGTGACAAAAAAAAAAGTATCTATAAGCCAATAAAAGCCCCAGACCAGATGGATTCACAGCAGAATTCTACTAGACACACAAAGAAGAGCTGGTACCAATTCTACTTAAACTATTAAAAAAAAAAAAAAAAAAAAATCAGGGAAGAACCTCTTCCTAAATCATTCTATGAAGCCAGCATCACCCTGACACCAAAACCTGGCAAAGACACAACAAAAAAAAGAGAAAACTATAGGCCAGTATCCCTGATGAACACAGATGCAAAGATCCTGAACAAAAATACTAGCAAACTGAAAACAGCACATCAAAAAGTTAATTTACTACGATCAAGTAGGCTTCATTCCCAGAAAGCACAGTTAGCTCAACATGTGCAAATCAATAAATGTGATTCAGCCCATAAACAGAAGTAAAACAAAAACAATATAATCATCTCAACAGACACACAAAAAAAGCTTTTGATAAAATCTAATATCCCTTCATAATAAAAATCCTCAAGAAACTATGCATCAAGGTGTTGTGGCTCCTTCACTCCCATAGTTCGGTGAGTTCCAAGTTCTTGTCCCATGACCAAGAGGAATGAGGTTCATGGACACCAGAGAGTAAGTAGGGCATAGATTTTTATTAAGCAACAGGAAAAGCTCTCAGCAGCAAGACTTGAAAGTGGGCTGATGCCTATGGGCTTGTCCCCAGGGGTTTTTGTCCCCCCTTTCCAGGGGCGTTTTTCTCATTTGCATCTTGCACAACCCTCTACGTCCTGGTTGCTTCCTGATCCCACTTCTTTCTGCACAGGTGCATTCTTGTCCAAGGTTACTCCATCTTCGTTATTACCCATAAACATCACAGAAAAGCCCACTTGGCAGAGGGGGGGTGAAACTACCATGCAGATGTCATGTTAACTATGTATATATAATGAGCTGGGTCAAGGTAAGGACGTTACGTTTATTTACTGCACCTGCGCCTAAGTTGGGACACTCCCTTCTTGGGCAAACATCCTGGTGTAAGAGGAAGCTCTTCACCACATTTCCACGTGCTTGCTACATAACAGGGGCAGTGCAGCTGTGGTCCCAAAAGTGTTGTTCTTCTCCAAAGACCTTCCCTAATTGCCTAGCCAACCCCTAACCGCCTCCTCTCTCAAAAGGAACATACTCCAAATAATAAGAGCCATCTATGACAAACCCACAGCTAACATCATACTGAACAAGCAAAAACTGGAAGCATTTCCCTTGAGAACTGGAGTAAGACAAGGATGCCTTCTCTTACCACTCATATTCACCACAGTACTAGAAGTGCTAGCCAGAGCAATCAGGCAAGAGAAAGAAAGAAAAGGCATCCAAATAGGCAAAGAAGAAGTGAAACTATCTGTCTTCATGGATGATATGATTCTATACCTAAAAAACCCTAAAGCTGGCTGGGTGTGGTGGCTCACGCCTGTAATCCCAGCACTTTGGGAGGCCAAGGTGGGAGGATCACGATGTCAGGAGTTCGAGACCAGCCTGACCAACATGGTGAAACTCCATCTCTACTAAAAATACAAAAAAAAAAAAATTAGCCAGGCATGGTTGCGCATGCCTGTAATCCCAGCTACTCAGGAGGCTGAGGCAGGAGAATCACCTGAACCCGGGAGGTGGAGGTTGCATTGAGCCAAGATTGCGCCATTGCACTCCAGTCTGGGTGACAGAGCGAGAGTCTGTCTAAAAAAAAAAAAAAAACCCCTAAAGCTGTCATCAAAAAGCTCCTAGAACTGATAAACAACTTCAGTAAAGTTTGAGGATACAAAATCAATGTATGAAAACAGTAGCATTTCTATATTCCAGTAACATTCAAGTTGAAAGCCATCTCAAGAACACAATCCCATGTACAACACACACATACACACAAAGAGAGAGAGAGAGAGAGAGAGAGAAAGAGAGAGAGAGAGATACCTAAGAACACTTCTAACCAAGGAGGTAAAAGACCGCTACAAGGAGAACTACAAACACAGATGACACAAACAGATGGAAAAACATTTCATGCTCAGACTGGAAGAATCAATATCATTAAAGTAGCCATACTGCCCAAAGCAATCTACAGATTCAATGCTATTCTCACCAAACTACCAATGTCATTTTTCACACAACTAGAAAAAAGCTATTCTGAAATTTACATGGAACCAAAAAAGAGCAGGAATAGCTAAAACAATCCTAAGCAAAGGGAACAAAGTTGGAGGTATCATATTACCTGACTTGAAACTATCCTAATAGGTTACAGTAACCCAAACAGCATGGTACTGGTACAAAAAGAGACACAGAGACAAATGGGAATAGAATAGAAAAACCAGATATAAAGCTGCACAACCATCTTATATTCAAGAAAATCTACAACAGCAAAAAAGCAATAGGGAAAGGACTCCCTATTCAATTGTGTTGGGATGGCTAGCTAGCAACATGTGGAAGAATGAAACTGGATTGTACCTTTCAAAAATTAACAATAGATAGATTAAAAATTTAAATGTAAGACCTCAAAGTATAAGAATTCTAGAAGAAAATCTAGGAAACACCATTCTGGACACTGGCCTTGGAAAAGAATGTACGCTAACTTCTCAAAAACAACTGTAATAAAAACAAAAATTGGTTTAAGTGGGACTATCTAATTAAACTAAAGAGCTTCTGCACAGCAAAAGAAACTATCAACAGAGTAAACAGACAACCTACAGAATGGGAGAAAATATTCACAAACTATGCATCCAACAAAGGTCTAATATCCAGAATCTATAAAGAATGTAAACAATTGAACAAGCACAAAACAACCCCATTAAAAAACGGGCAAAAGACATGAACAGGTGCCTCTCAAAAGAAGATATACAAGTGGCCAACAAACATATGAAGAAATACTTACCATCACTAATCAGCAGAGAAATGCAAATTAAAACCACAATGAGATACCATCTCCCACCAGTCAGAATGTTGATTAAAAAGTCAAAAAACAACAGGCTGGGCACGGTGGCTCATGCCTGTAATCCCAGTACTTTGGGAGGCCGAGGCGGGCAGATTACGAGGTCAAGAGATCGAGACCATCATGGCCAACATTGTGACCATGATGGCCAACATCGTGAAACCCCGTCTCTACTGAAAATACAAAAATTAGCCGGGCGTGGTGGTGCGTGCCTATGGTCCCAGCTACTTAGGAGGCTGAGGCAGGAGAATCACTTGAACCAAGGAGGCGGAGGTTGCAGTGAGCCAAGATCGCGCCACTGCACTCCAGCCTGGCGACAAAGCGAGACTCCATCTCAAAAAAAAAAAAAAAAAAAAAAAGTCAAAAAACAGCAGATGCTGGTGAGGCTGCAGAGAAAAGGAATGTTAATACACTGTTGGTGTGAATGTAAATTAGACCACCCACTGTGGAAAGCAGTTTGGAGATTTCTCAAAGAACTCAGAACTACCACTTGACCCAGCAATCCTGTTACTGGGTATATACTCAAAGGAATGTAAATCGTTCCGTTATAAAGACACATGCACTCATAGGTTCACTGCAGCACTATTCACAATAGTAAAGGCATGGAAATCAACCTAGCGGCCCATGAATAGTGGATTGGATAAAGTAAATATGTACATATACACCAAGGAATACTATGCAGGCATAAAAAGAATCAAATCATGTCTTTTGCAGCAACATGGATGAAGCTAGAGGCCATTATGTTAAGTGACTTAACACAGGAACAGAAAACCAAATACCTCATGTTCTTGCTTATAAGTAGGAGCTGAACACTAGGTATTCATGGACATAAAGATGGCAACAACAGTTGCTGGGGACTGCTAGAGGGAGGAGAGCAAGGGTTGAAAAACTATTAGGTATTATGTTCAGTACTTGGGTGATGGGATCAATCATACCCCAAGCCTCAGCATCATGCAATATACCCATGGAACAAACATGCACATTCTTAAGAAGGCTGTGATTCACAAATTGCACATTCCAAATTCAAATTGTTAGCAGATTTTGTGATAAGGGAAAGTATACATAGCTAACACCTTGATTCTTAAATTTAAGAGCAACTTAAGTAGTAAATAAAGGAGAAAGATGTAAAACTGAGCTTCAAGAGAATCAAGAAAATACTACTCATAAAATGGTTAAACACCAGTTTAAAAAAAATTTTTTTTATATCATGGTAATACACATAAAATTTACTACTAGTCATTTTAAGTGTACAGTTCTGTGGCATTAAGCATATCCACAATGCTTAAAATCCACCATTCTAAATTTCAGTTTTAAAAACAAACAGCCAATACAGGAAAAGCGGCAACACATGTAGATTGAGTACTGTACCTTAGGATTAGGTCTTAGAAGTCCTTCTCAGTATTTAAAAGAAGAATTTTTAAAAATTATATATATAAAAATAAATAAAAACAAGCCCTTCTATCTGGTTTGCTGTCCTTCTCCAAGATACACGTTTAGAGATCTAAAAGCCACACAGACCCAGTGTAGCTAATCTTCCTATTTGAAAACTTGCTGGTGACTTCCATATTAAGCTGTCCTGGGCAAAAGTCCACTCCTTCATTTGCTCCTTGAGGAATTTAAAATCTGTTTTTCTTTTTCTTTTTTTTTTTGAGACAGAGTTTCAGTCTTGTCACCCAGGCTAGAGTGCAACAGAGCAATCTCAGCTCACTGCAACCTCTGCCTCCCAGATTCAAGCGATTCTCCTGCCTCAGCCTCCTGAGTAGCTGGGACTACAGGGGCCCGCCACCACGCTTGGCTAATTTTTTTTTTCCTTTGGATTTTTACTAGAGACGAGGTTTCACCATGTTGGTCAGGCTGGTCTTGAACTCCTGACCTCAGGTGATCCACCCGCCTCGTCCTCCCAAAGTGCTGGGATTAAAGGAGTGAGCCACCACACCTGGCCCTGTTTGTCTTCTTTACTAGATTCCTCGGGGAGTATGAACTGTGTCCAATTCATCTTCATACAGCTCACCATTGGACTCTCACATCTTCCAGAATATATACAAATATGACTTTCTACATTTTCTTGGTCCATAAATGTTTCTTAAATATTTGTGGGACCTCGTTTCCTAAGATCATTTATTTGCTATGCCATAGTTTTGGGCAGGTTATGTTTTTCCTTGTATGTGGTCCTCTTAAATTAGTTCATCTGAAATCATTAATTACTGTACTGTTTCTACCCAGAATTACTGGTAGATTATTTTATATAGTAGTTACTAAATCGGTATGAAATACTATGTTCACTTTGACCTTTTATAAAGTACTAGCATAAATTTTTATCTCTTTTTTGTGTGTATGTCAGTGTGTGTCAGTCTTATCTGCAAAAGCATTTCAGCTTATTGGAGAGGATTTTAGATTGAGTACATGTATTTATTTTTTACTGACTCCTCCTCATCACCTCCGTGATCCCTCTCTCCAGTTGTCTGCAACACATCTTACTGTGAAGTTTTTCTAAAACTTCCCAGGAAGAATTCTTTTATCTGCAATCTGTATACCACCATAATTCCCTCACTATTTATAACATCAGTTTATTAGTGGTTTTAATCTGTCTTACTCTCACAGGCTCTTGGCTGCTTAAGGGTAGGCACCTGTCATTTGCATATATCTAGCACTTAAGGTACTGGCACATAGTAGATATTAAAAAGGGCTTTTTCCTCACCTATCCTATTTTACAGAATTCCATTTGTAACTATACGACCTCTCATTGTTCCTTGGAATGGACAGTCTAAGGCCCATATCTGGTATGACTTCCTCAGACATGAGGAGGAAGAAGTACTCATTTCAGAGAATAAAGGAGAGCTTGCAAATCTTGCCACTTGTTTGTAATTTAGATTTAAGTATTCATTTGAAGCACTTAACATCCTAACCACTGAAACACATGATTAGGAACTCAAATTTGAGAAATGCAACAGAAGACTAGGTAAGATGAGTCAGAAGGATACATCATTTCTGTGATTAGTGTTCCAACGCTATTCTTTGCCATGTTTACGCAAAGAATATGAAAGAGATTCAAGTTTTTTTCAGAGGACAACACAAACTTTATATTATGCCTATTCCTTACTGCCTAGGAACCTCAAGCAACTTCCACTAATAGGTTTCTCCTGCTCCACACTTCCAATAGTTCTTCTTTCACTTCTGAAATAAAGCAGTATTGCTTGTAACTCTGTTACTGAGAAAACCAACAATGCAAATGAAAGCACAGAGCCATTTCTATGTGCAAGTTAGTTAACAAAATTCAGTCACTAGCGTTGTGTTCTATGGCAATCACTTAACTTCTCTGAAACTGAATTTATTGATCTGTAAAACAAGAAGATAGGGTTTTAAAAGGTACGTATTTTTATGAATCTATAATTAGAAATTCTCATGTGCTGTGTCAAAACCTCCATGGATTAAACTCTTTAATAATGATTCTAAATGTAATACACACCCATTAAAGAACATCTGTAAAATTATGTATAAAGAAAAAAACCCTCACAATTCTATTACTCTGAGCCTTATTGTAAGGATCCTAAAGCAGTTAAAAATATCACTGACAGGTTTTTAAGATGTCAGAATGTCACTGGTCTGGATCTTATTTTTATTTCCAACAGCAGGGTCATTAATTTTTTCCCTCTCTCTTCTGCTGTATTTTTCTGCATACTATAAACAATTCAATAACTGCCCAGAGAATGCATTAGGTACAGTTTTCCATACACAACCCTCTTTTCCAGATCTATTTTATGGGATCTCCTGTATGATCTAAAACACTATCCACGGTTCTTCGTTGCTTAAGCTCTAATGGACAAAGTTTGAACACTGTAATTTCACATTTAAAAACACTAATTTGGCAAAATCTCATCCCAGCCTTCCTTTCCAGATCCACTGTTCTCCATTCCAAATTGCTCTATAGGTAAATTGGCTGCCTGAAGGCTGTTCACTCTAATATGTGAGTCAGCTAGAGGGATGGCCCACCCAGACTGGGCCTTGGACACTTCTAGTCCTCATCGCCTACTGGTCACTTCATCTAGGCTGGCCAAGTGCCTATTATCCAGAGAGAATCTGGGCAAGAATGAAGATTTAAAATTCTAATGGTAGTGGTTCCAATTCCTGGTAATATGGAATAAGCACACTCCACTGTCTCTCCCAGTGAATGAAGCAATAAAACATAATACATAGATCAGCAATTTGAGGACTGGAAATGAAACAGCAGTAGAAAAATTAGGAAGAAGACCAGAATTCCTCATTTAACATTTACCTTGCTGATAATATTGTTATAAAAAATACATTTACAGTATTTCAATAAGATGGGAAAATTGAATACAAACATAATCCCTTGAACTGTAAAATACTTTCTAAAAAAAAAAAAAATCGAAGATGGGTCAGGATAACTTAGTGAAGTGTTTTAAAGTGGATCAAGTAGACAAACAATCCTCTGCAGTATTTCAAATTAGCAGAGCACACAGGTTTAGACTGAGATCTTGGTTCAAATCCTGGCTCTACCTCTTATTAGCTGTGTGAGCTTGGATAAGTTAGGTCAGCTCTGTGAACTTCTTCCCTCATTGCAAAATGGAGAAATAATAGCACCAATCTCACAGGATACTGAGTGGACTAATTAGGTAATGAATGCAAACCATTAAGCATACTGCAGACACCTATAAAATGTTCAGTAAAGTTAGCTATTAGTAGCAATAGTTTCCTCCAAATTTCAAAGGACTTATTCTATGCCCTATTTACTCAACTACAAATCTTTATTGGACATACCGCTACAAAAAGAAATCGGACTGTTCCTTTACTTCCAAGAATGAACGACCTACAGTTTAAAATGCAATATACCAATAAAAAGAAAATGTTAGTTAAATGCGCCCTCTAGTGGTATGTTTTGTGCAAGTACCTGGCATCTACAAAAGATAAAACCTCTTCATGAAATGTCACTACCCTGAAGCCAGCTGGTTGAGATCATTACAGTATGGGAAACACTACCACATATCTTTTAGGAAGTTCCCTCTCTTCAAGAGCTGGAAGGTGCTGTTGTTTATTGTCTTTGAAAATTTTCTCCACCATATGACCTAGGATATTTGTGATATGTACCATACCAAATCTCAACATTCCTACAGCACTGACTTTAAAATCCCTTCTCTAAAAGAAAACTGGGCTACTTTCTAGCTTGCTTTAAACAAACATCGCAAAGTACTTATTCTTCATTTACTTAATAAATACGAGGGCCAGGCGCAGTGGCTCACGCTTGTAATCCCAGTACTTTGGGAGGCCAAGGCGGGCGGATCACCTGAGATCAGGAGTTTGAGACCAACCTGGCTAGCATGGCGATATCCCATCTCTACTAAAAATGCAAAAACTAGCCGGGCATGGTGGCGGGCACCTGTAATCTCAGCTACTTGGGAGGCTGAGGTAGAAGAATCGCTTGAATCCGGGAGGCAGAGGTTGCAGTGAGCTGAGATCGCACCATTGCATTCCAGCCTGGGCGACAAGAGCCAAACTCCTTCGCAAAAAACAAAACAAAAAACCAAATACGAAGCGAGCACCAACGATGTACCAGGCAATGAGGATACAATAAACTTACACAATTATTATGTAATTACAAATGTGAAAAGTGTCATAAGAAAGCACAGACTGCCATGAGCACACAGTAGGGGATTGGTCCTGTATGGGGGTAGTAGGGGGTTGGAAGGCTTTCTTGAGAATAAAATATTTAAAGCCTTGAAGGGTGAGTAGAAAGTAACTGGAAGAAGAAAAGGAGTACCATACAAAGAGAACAGCAAATGTAAAGGCCTGGAGACGGCAAGGTACACATGGCATTTGAGAAATTGAAAAAAGATCCTATGCACGGTGCTCAAAGGAGAGATTGTGCAAGGTGAGGCTAGGGAAGTAGGCAGGGACTTCACAAGGAGTTTGAATTTCATCCTAAAAACAATGGGAAGCAATGGCAGAGTTTAAAGCAGTACAGCAGTAATACGACTTACATTTTCAAAAGTTCCGTTCCTACGGCACGGAAAATGGATTTGAGGGAGCTGGGGCAAAATGAATCCCCAGAGCAGCTGCAGAACCACAGGTACAACATGGGACGAGGCAGGAGGTGCCAATAAAGATAAAATAAGTGGACAAATATTCAAAAGGCTAAATGAATTGAGCAAACTGTTGAGAGTAGTGGTCCTGGTAAATCGCATTTTTTCACTAGGCACAGCTGGTGGTGGTATGCATTTGGAAACACGCTAAAGAAAATGAGCCGTTTAGGATTCTAGGGTTTTCCTCTTAAAAAGAGAATTTGTTTGGCTACCAAGTGTTAACATTTTAATGCTCAACGAGCACTGAAGAAGGGACATGAGGCACTGCCTCTCACCCAAGACAGCCCCAAAATGTCCTTTTCAGACTTTTATCACAGTGACCCACTCCCACCGCGCCTTTACCTTGCCTCTGCCTGGAATGTCCTTAACTCCCTCCTTGCCGCCAATTTCACCAGATTTTTGTTTTCTTATCCAGTCTCACGGAAGCCTCTCCAGCATCTCCCACCCTACCGATCCTCCCGTCTATCTCGCCTACTACACTGTGAGTTCAGACAGCACGGATTGAACGCTTCATCTTTTTGTGTCGGCGCCCTGCGCATCGCCATCCTATCACTAACCGCGCCGCAAACTCAGCTCAATTTTAACGCCCACGAGCCGCTCCTAAAGACCGCCTGTGGTGCCGGAAGTGACGCGCTCTCGGGCACTATGTGCTTCCGGTCTCCAATGCCGCAGGAGGGCGGTCTCTCCTGGCTCGCTAACTCGACTGCTCTGGGGGATTCGTGCGAGGTAAGAAGCTGCGCCGCAGCGCAGTGAGGTGAGGTTCTCAGCCATGAAAACTGCAGGGTGTTGTTCGTTCCCGCTGGCCTGGCGGAACTTGTATGGGAAGCTTGGAGGACAGAAGGCCTAGCCGCTGGATCCCTGAGCTGGCTGAGCGCGGGCTGCTCGGGCTATGTAGGGGTGTCGGCCTCAGCTGTTGGGTTCTGGCTGCTGAGGGCTGCGCGTCCAGCCGCTCTGGAATCCTCATGCGGGTGGGCAGCCCGGCTCTCTTACTTCATGCTCTTGATAACCCAGAGCCTCCCCCTTCCCACTTACGCGGGGGAAGGATAATCCACTTCGTTTTGAACAGCTTCGGTCCCCACTGGGACAGTCGCATAAACTTCAGCGAAGAGTGCGCTCGTGAAGTGGCATGGAGCCTCTTACACCAATTCATTGGGTCCACCCTTCAGCTTCTGTGGAAGGGATCTTTCTCTTACCAGATGCTGAGACTTGGGGGATTGCGAGGGATGCTGGTCTTAAAAGGTGATGGCTTAGGTCGGGCGCGGTAGCTCACGCCTGTAATCCCAACACTTTGGGAGGTCGAGGCGGGCGGATCTCCTGAGGTCAGGAGTTCGAGACCACCCTGGGCAACATGGTGAAACCCCTTCTCTACTAAAATACAAAAAATTAGCTGGGCGTGGTGGCACACGCCTGTAATCCCAGCTATTCCGGAGGCTGAGGCAAGACAATCGCTTGAGCCCTAGAGGCAGAGGTTGCAGTGAGCCGAGATGGCCCACTGCACTCCAGGTTGGGCTACAGAGTGAGACTCCGTCTCAACAGCGACAACAACAACAACAACAAAGGTGGTGGCTTAATACAGCCATGCTTCCCTTAACAACTGGTGTAGTTCTGAGAAATGGTTGGGCCGTTTCGTGGTTGGGTGAATATCATAGTGTACTTATACAACAAACCTACACACCTGGGCCATGTGGGATAACCTGTTACTCCTAGACTGCAGACCTGTACAGTATGACTACTGAATACTGCGGGCAGTTCTAAAAGCATGGTAAGTGTGTATCTAAACATAGAAAAGATACTGTAAAAATATGGTATGAAAGAAAGCGTGGTACACCTGAATAGGGCACTTAACGCATGGAGCTTGCAGGGCTGTCGGTACCTATGAGTGAGTCAGTGAGTGGTGTGTGAGTGTGAAGGCCTAGGATATTATTTAGGGTATTACACTACTGTAGACTTTATAAATGCTGTATGCTTAGTCTAAGTTTATTTAAAAATGTTTAGAGTAATAACCTTAGCTTACTGTGCTTTAACTTTATAAACTTTTAAATTAGTTTTAACTTCTTGACCCTTTTTTTTTTTTTTTGAGACGGAGTCTATTCTCTCTGTCTCTCTTTTTTGAGACAGAGTTTTGCTCTTGTCACGCAGGCTGGAGTGCAGTGGCGCAATCTCGGCTCACTGCAACCTCCGCCTCCCAGGTTCCAGCGATTCTCCTGCCTCAGCTACAGGCGCGCGCCACCACACCCAGCTAATTTTTGTATTTTTAGTAGAGATGGGGTTACACCATGTGTGCCAGGATGGTCTCGATCTCCTGGCCTCGTGATCCGCCCTTCTTGGCCTCCCAAAGTGCTGGGATTACAGGCGTGAGCCACTGCACCCAGCCCACTCTTTTGTAATAACACTTAGCTTAAAACGCTAATATGTTGTATAGCTATACAAAAATGTTTTCTTTGTTCCCTTACAGTATTCTATCGCTTTTTCCTGTTAAAATTTTTTTTGTTATTATAAACTGAGACACACACATTATGCCTACACCGGGTCAGGATCATCAGTATCACTCTTTTCTTCCTCCACATCTTATCCTACTGAAAGTAACATGAATGGAGCTGTCTATTCCTATGATAACTGCCTTTTTCTGGAATACTTATAATTATCTAGTATTATGTCAGTACATCATTTTAAGCGCTATGCTTGTATATGACTGGCAGCCCAGTAGGTTTGTTTACACCAGCATTACCACAGACATGAGTAATGTGTTAGACTGCAAGTTATGAGGGCTACAAAGTCAATAGGAATTTTTCAGCTGCATTATAATCATCTGAGACCAGTATCATATGTGCAGTCGCTATTGACCTAAATGTTATGTACTATGTGACTGTAGCTGATGAATCTTTGATTATGGCTGAATGTTCTCATTCATTGCAGGAAAAAAAATATCCTCCAAATTACTAGGATGTGAGTGACCAAAACTTTGTTCCGTTTTATGTTGGAGCCAAATAATTAGGATAAATTACTTCTTTAAAGTATGTATGTGCTCTAAAATGAAAAGTATTTCTGAACATTAAAGCATAGATATTAAGAGTATAAAAACAAGATACAGATTTTGGTGTGAAATGTATCTTATGATTCAAATCATAATTTAAATAGAATCGAAGATGATGTGAAATCACTGGGCTGGAAGTCGCTTATACCTTGATTAGTAAGAGAGGAAGCCTGGGATCATCCTGTGATAGTAAACACTTTTTAATGTTTTACTTATAACTCTGTCAGGAAATTTCAACAAACCTCATATTAAAGGACATGATTTCTGTATACTTAGTAATTTGCTATGCAAACTGTTGCATTGAAATGGCAGACTAAGCAAGACGATTGGGAGAAAGTAGCTGTGGGACTTGAGGAAAATAAACAGGAAAACTGCAGAATGTGGAAGGAATAATTGCATTCATTGTATTACTATCTGATTTATATTTTATGAAACAATTTGATTTCTTAATTTTTCAATTTTAAGCACAACTTTTTTAACTGGTGTGGCAGCTTTTCTGGTAAGTGGTAGATTTATATTAGAAGCATGTCTATGCAGCATATTACAGCATTAAATATGTATATAGATATCTAACTGAAGTAAAAAGTGTTTTAGTAATTAAAAGTTTAACGTACGGGCATATGTGAGATATAGTGATATAGCATGTCTCTTTAGTTTTGCTGTTTTTGTTGTTGATGACTAACCACCCATGCTTGTCTTAAAAATTGATAAGGTACCTCTGATGAAATTATGACCAGGTGGGCCCGAGTTAGTACCACATGTAACAAGAGACCCTTGCCTGCAACATCATGGGAGGACATGAAGAAGGGATCCTTTGAGGGAACAAGCCAAAACCTACCAAAGCATAAACAACTTGAAGCCAATAGGCTATCCCTCAAAAATGATGCATCCCAAGCAAAACATAAAAAGAAAAAGAAAAAGGAGTACTTAAATGAAGATGTGAATGGATTCATGGAATACCTAAGACAGAATTCACAGATGGTTCACAATGGGCAAATTGTAGCAACAGACAGTGAGGAAGTAAGGGAAGAAATTGCAGTTGCTTTAAAGAAAGACAGTCGACGGGAAGGAAGAAGATTAAAAAGACAAGCGGCAAAGAAAAATGCAATGGTGAGAGCATCGCTTCTACCATGTTATTTACTTTATTTAGCTGGAAACTATTCTTATACTCACATACATATATATCTTAGCAGGGTCTGGTTACCATTATGTCCCAGATTCATAGAGCGTCATTTTAAGGACTAGTACTTTTTTAGCACATATATGCTAGGCACATGATGTACTGGTTAATTATCACAACAACACAGCAAAGGTGATGGCATTATTCCCATATTATGGATGGCAAACACTGAAGTGCAGACAGATTAAATAACTTGTGAAAGCCACTTAGCTAGTAGCAGAGGTGAAATTCAAACCCAGCCTGACTTCAAAACCTATGTTATAGACCAGATGTGGTAGCCCATGCCCGTGATCCCAGCACTGTGGGAGGCTGAGGCAGGAGGATCACTTGAGCCCAGGAGTTAAAGACCAGCCAGGGCAACATAGGGAGACCCCATCTCTACCAAAAAAAAAAAAAAAAAAATTAGCCAGGTGTGGTGGTATACACCTGTGATCCCAGCTACTACTGCCAGCTGAAGCAGGAGGATTGAGCCTGGGAGGTCAAGGCTACAGTGAACCATGTGCTCAACCGCTGCATTTCAGTCTGGGTGACAAAACGAGAGTTTGTCTTCCAAAAAACCCAAAACCTATCCTCAACTTCCAATAGCCCCTTTTTCAAATTAGCATTGAGAAAATGCCAAAATTATGAAGAAGATAAAGTACAACAGATTAAATGTGTGTGGGTCCCTATTACTTGGAAAGGATATTCTTTATCTATGAAATACTGAAGCACAGGAAAGAGGTACATAGGAGTCACACTAGTTAGAGCAGAGTAATAGCAGAATTAAGTCCTTGACACTCCCTAGTCATTGCTTCCTCCCTCCCCCATATTACATTCAGAGGAATGCTGGGGGCAGCAGGTTTCTTTCTGTAATGCCTAGCCCTAGATTTTAAAGTATGTCAGGCAAAGGGGATGAAATACTCACTATAATTATTTCCCTTCTCTAAGTGAGTTTCCCAAGTCTCCTAGCACGCCACTTCATAAGAATGAAGACTTGTTGCTAGTTATACTTTTATTTTTTATTAGTATTACTATGTGTAGAGCACTGTTTGCACCAATGCAGGCTTGAAATGTTAACAGCCTCTATAAATGTGTTTTTTGGCTGTTTGCAAGATTAGTCTATGCATTGTTCTATTTAAAGATAATTATTTAGAGATAATACTGATGAAACATTCCTTATGGATAAATTTGGATAGGAAGGATAACATTTCTATTGGTATCAGGATAGAGTTTTGTCTAAGTTAACTATTTTTAAATATTTTAAGTCAGTTTAGTTGACATAGGTAGTATGGTGAATTGCATACCATTTGAAAACATTTACTGTTATGATCTCTTAAGCATTATGTTTGTAATTAAGTGGGGAAGGATATTGTTTTTTAAAAAGGGGAGTGCTATATAAATAGTATATGGCTTGTTGTGACCTGTTGTTAATTTACTTCCTTGCTATTTTTTTTAATACCTTATACTAAGCATCAGTCCTTAAATGCTAATAAACTGATTATGCTATTGAAATTTACAATCAGCGCTTCACAATCCCATCTACATTGAACTTAAGGACCATTCAAAAATGTTGTAGTAAGTGATGATTAGGTTTTAAAGGAGAAGGCTGTGAACTAAGGCAGTAGTCTCAGCTTAATAGAGACCACTTTGACTTCACCAAGAAGCCAAGACTTCCTATGGTGGTGATGCAGGTTTTAGCAGTAGCTTTTCCTGCATTTGTATAATAAATGCAGCTTCTTTTTTTTTGGACCAGCTCATTCTAAATGTACAAGTTACTGAAGAATTTAAAGGGACTCATTCTTTTTCAGTATTTTATTAAGTAGGAAAAAAAGGACAGAGTTGCAAAATAAATGTTTTATTTTACCGGTTGAATTTGCTTTTTAAAAAAACCTGTGCTTATTTTGAAAAACATAATTAAATGAATATTTATTATCCAAGAAATATATATATCTTTTTCCAGCTTAAATAAAATAGTTTAAATATCTGCCATCTTTGATTATGGTTGATGTTCTCATTTATTGCAGCAAAAAAATTCTTCAAATTTCTGTAAATAACTATTACTCAGTTTTATGTTGGAGCCAAATAATTCATCTCAGAGTAAATTATTCCTTTAAAATGTATTGTGCATATATTCTAAAAATGAAACCTATTTCTGAATATTAAAGAATGTGTATGGCCAGGCGTGGTGGCTCACACCTGTAATATGAGCACTTTTGGGAGGCTGAGGCAGGTGGATCACCAGGTCAGGAGATTGAGACCATCCTGGCCAACATGGTGAAACCCTGTCTCTACTAAGAATACTAGAATTATCTGGGCGTGGTGGCTCGTGCTTGTAATCCCAGCTACTAGGGAGGCTGAGGCAGGAGAATAATTTGAACCCAGGAGGCGGAGGTTGCAGTGAGCCGAGATCACGCCACTGCACTCCAGCCTGCTGACAGCGAGATTCCATCTTAAAAAAAAAAAAAAAGTGTATTTAGGGTACAAAAACAAGGATATACTTTTTGCTATGAAATATATCTTATGGTTTGAATCGTAACTTGAATGGAAACATTTGACCCAAATTCATTCAATTATGTGAACTTAAAAAAAAATATTAATTTTTTAAAAATTTTGAGTACATAATTATACACAAATACAAATTTTGAGTGATAATTTTTATAGCCACTGCCCATTTCCTATAGAAAACGCCATTTTTCTACTGCAGACATTCCAGTTATAAAATGAATAGTCCATATTTGCTCAATTCATTTAAGCAATTGCCTTCTACAAAGCCACATATATAACATTGTTCCTGAGATTGATAGATTTATCGATTGAGGTTTTCAGAAGCAATGAAACCCTCTGATGGAAAGGACATCTCATTGTTTAGGAATGTATGAAACCTTTTTTCTACAAATAAAATATTGAGATTTCAGAAAAAGAGCTAAATAAGATGAGAAATGTTTTAAATATGTTTTTGATAACAAGAATTAATAAAGTCACTGGTATAGTTTTGCAGTATCCAACCCACATTTTGTTTTCCCAGGTGTGTTTCCATTGTAGAAAACCCGGTCATGGAATTGCAGATTGCCCTGCCGCCCTTGAAAATCAAGACATGGGCACTGGGATATGTTACAGGTGTGGGTCCACAGAGCACGAAATAACCAAGTGTAAGGCTAAAGTAGACCCAGCTCTTGGTATGTGTTTCTTTCAGTGTTTTGCTTTGTTCATGGGGAAAGCCAATAAATAGCACCCTGGGTATATTTTTAACACAATTTGTTAAGAGTGTGCCACTTAGTATTTGGAAATCATATGAGATTAAATGTTAAGTTATGTAAAAATATTTTTTATTCAGTGTTAATGTGAATTTTATGACTTGCCATATGTATTGTCAACTGAATAGGAACTGTTGATTTTTACAGGCGAATTTCCTTTTGCAAAATGTTTTGTTTGTGGAGAAATGGGGCACTTGTCTAGATCTTGTCCGGATAATCCCAAAGGCCTCTATGCTGATGGTAAGTACTGTTACCCTCATATAGCAGAAATGGTGAGTTATCGTGCAGTTGTGATTTACACTCAATCAGTTCTTGAATAAATTCTTGAATAAATTGCAAAACCTTGAGAATTACATTATTTTTATCAAGTGCTATTATATGTACTGGGCTTTTTGTGCAGTTTGACTTCATATGTTAATAAAACAAATCAGAAAAAACTAAGGTGTGTATTTCCAACTGTGCTTGCTTCATCATTTGTGAGACTATTATACATTTCTACTTTTAGACATAACAGAAGCAGAGGGATTATATATATCTCAAGCTAATATGAGGTTTTTAAAATCGTATTATATATTCAGCCTCAGCCAGCATACCATTTTGGTGGAAGGGTGGGTACACATGATTCAATACTGTAGTAATGTTTGCTTCTGAATTTTTTTTCTTAGTTATTTGTCTGGCATGGGATTATGTAGCTTTTTTCTCTTTAACTTGGGTAATTAAGGTTCACACAGTAAAGTCTATGCAGTCTAAAGCTTTAAGGAGGAGGCTGTTATCTGTTGATGTGATGGCTGGTGCCATCAGGCTCTAGACATTTCTTGTGTCGTGTCCTGGGTGTCCCCCTGGAGAAGTCCAGTGAAAAGCGTAGCTTTTGGAGTTGGTCAGACTTGGGTTATAGTGCCAGCACTGCCACTCACTAGCTCAGGGGCTTTGGCCGACTTAGCAAACTTGATCTCAGTTTCCTCAGCTATAGAATGGAGCTGATAAAACTATATTTTATTGATTCTAAGATGCACAGTTTTTCAATTTTAATCTCTTGGAAATCAGAATGTATCTTACCATTGGTGGGTCCCACATAATTGACAGCTGTTTTTCTTTGAGAGGTGTGTGCAATAATGATACATCTTATAATCAACGGTGTCTTAGAGTTGATGAATTATGGTATTTGCCTAAAGAGTTTTTAAAAAGATTAAAGTGTATTATTCAAGTGCTTCTTTTTCACTATGGCATATAAAGAGGCCAGGGCCTGAAAAATGCTCAGGTGCATTTCAGTTTTGAGCTTATAAAAATGGGTAGTTAACATGACGAGGTGCATTTCAGTTTTGAGCTTATAAAAATGGGTAGTTAACATGACGAGTGAGCAAAAATGGCTTTCACTGGTCTACCAAAGTGACTAGATGTAAAAAAAAAAAAAAAAAGAATTAATGCAGCAAGGAGAGTAGATCCCATAGATGTGAAAATATGGCCAGATTAGCCTGTGTGTACTTTGATTTTATAACTTGTAATCTTTTGTTTACAATAAGGGGCTTTCTGTGACTTGTTTTAATTTAGAACACTTTGGTAGCAATAGACACATTGGATACATTTTTGTATGGTACATTTGATGTATATAGAATTAGTACTTTGTTTTTAAGAGGTAAAGCATTATGCTGGGGGAAAAGTAGGGTGGGTTTCCAAATTTGCATTTTTTATATTGAAAATAAAGTCAAGATTTGGGGAAAAAAGAAAATTCAGCCAGATTTGTATCTTTGTATCTGATTAGGTCATTTTTCTAAGTCACTTAACATTTCGAGCATGATCAAGATAATGCTTGACCATTAAGCAACAGTGTTTGATCATTAAGTGAAAGACTTATTTTAGAAAGCACGTGTGTTGTGATTCACAATTCTGAAATGTTTAAAGTAGGCAGATGGGCATTTTTAAAGGGTTAGGGTGCCTGGCCAATGGAAGGCACTGAAACAAAAATTAACTTTATTTCTTTTGTAAATGCTTACCCCCATCTGATCTGTACAGTAGAATAGTAGTTTCTAATCTGTTTTGGGGCCATTGACGGAGAATCTGACATGCTATTCAGGAAAGAGCATCTGCTTACAACTTTTATTTACAGGTCCAAGGGTTCACAGACTCTTGACTGTCTAAGCATTAAGATGCAGGCTTCTGTGCAATAGCTCTTGAACAAGTGCCTTCCATCATAACTCATTTCTCTTTCCTACTTCTCAAGGCCAGGTGCAAGAAGCAGTGGGTGGGTACAATTTACTGCCCTGTGAGGTTAAAAGGAATGGAGAATGAATTCGTAATAGGAATAGTGGCACCTCCCTATGTTCCTGGTCTAGCTACCTTTACAACTGACAAGGTTGTGAGGATCCAGTAAGATGTGAAAGTGCTTTGAGATGTTAAAAATCCCATGTTATGAGATGGTATTCAGTGGCTTTGCTCTTTCAATAGGTGGCGGCTGCAAACTTTGTGGCTCTGTGGAACATTTAAAGAAAGATTGCCCTGAAAGTCAGAATTCAGGTGAGATCTCTGGGCCTCTACTTAGAAGGGGTGAGATTAATATTTCTCTGCGTTTTATTCTGCACTTATTATGAATAACTCATTGGGATGCTAATGATTTTAAGACCTGTTTTCCTACTGTAGCAATCACTTAATCTCTGTCAGCAACAGACACACATCGTACTGAGTAACTGAATAGGTGGGGAAAAAAGTGGCCAGTAAGCCTTAGGGGACCCTGACTTTATAAGACATCTTATTCATAAGCATTTATATTTGCTAACTAATGAATTTAATATAATAGAGTCAATTCTGTTACTTAAGAAAAATATGAATTCACTAAGAGATAATAAAAAATATGAAATAACTTTCCATAGTCTTAATATTGAGTGTCCTCATGTATGCTTTGCTTTGTATGTACCTAAAAGATTCAGAGTTGATTGCAGAAACTACCAAAAATATTAAAAATGTGTTATCCACACAGAATCTGGCTATTTTCTTCCTGATGAAATACCAGCCTTATTCATCAAAAACTTCAGAGATGTTCACTATACCTATGGCAGACTTTTGAGGAAGTGGAGATCATTATTACATTAGTTTGCCTGGACTAGAATGATGATAATCCTGTGTGAAGGCAGGCAAGAAGACAGTAGGATAGCCCAGCAGTGCTTCTTATGGAAAGAGCACATTTCTTTTTATTTCACATAGTCACAACACTACACAAATAAGTCTGCTCATTCTTACTTCCTATCCCTAACATTTAAATTTGAAAACCAAGAGTTCTTGTTTACAAGCTTGTCTAGAAGATAGTCTTTAGTACATTGTAGGCAGTGAGATTGAAATGATGAAGTGGAATTTGAATTCTCCCTCCTGGGAGGATTGCCACTTCCCAAATGACAAGACTGACAAGCAGATGTTGTATAATTTCACAGGTAGAATCTTATGCATTTAAAACTGATGCTTCATAAGCCTTGCTGTTTACAGACTCTTGGAATTCATTGACTCTGTAATGATGAACTCTGGGAAAGAATGAAAGAGCTTTCTCATCAATTCGTGCATTGCAAAGTAGTTGCTACATTTCCCTAATTGGGATGAGAAATTGCCTGTGGTACTCTGAAATCAAGGGTTATAATCAATTACAGAATTGCTCACTTTCCTTTAGTGATGGAGTCTTCCCTCCTTGTGATTATTCATGTCAAAATGAGTTCCTTTCCAAAACCAGTAACAATTTGAGTGGATGCATTTGATTACTGTTTTTCTCATATTCTGATTTTTCTATTCCTTTACAGAGCGAATGGTCACAGTTGGTCGCTGGGCAAAGGGAATGAGTGCAGACTATGAAGAAATTTTGGATGCACCTAAACCACAAAAACCCAAAACAAAAATACCTAAAGTTGTTAATTTTTGATAACAACTAGCACTATCATTAGTTACCACCTCATCGTTACTTTCTAAACCAGGCCCACTTAACGAGTTAGAGTTGAGCTCCCTTGTAGCCAGGACTATACTGTAGATATCACTATGATCTGGGTGTGGTTGAAAACAATTTTGTTTATTCTGTCCATCAAATTATACTTCTACTGCTGTTTGGAGAAAATTGAAGAAAAGAATAAGATGATTAAATGGATTATCTAAAAGAACATATTTTAAGAGACAGAACTTAGACATAACCAAGTAGTTGTATACCTGATTGTAACAATCATCTTTTATAAAAGCAAAATTATGCATAAATGTAAAACACTCCTAAACAAAGGGTACAAATGAATTTTTGGTTATATCATTTTCTTGGCTCAAAGTATCAATTTATTATTATAATAGAAATTTATAAGTTGCTAGAAAGTCTCTGTTTTTAAAATATGGAATAAAAATGCATTTTCTATTGCTTGTTTTTCTGAATACTTGATTCTTGATTGAAATAGCCATTGTTCGTTAATATCCATGTAACAATCCCTTTGGAAACAAGATTTTTTATGAATCCTAGATGAGAATAAACAGGGATTTGGTTTTTGTTTTAGTTTTGACATAAAGGATTACAAGTTACTAAAGTTAAAATTGAAATACGTCAATTTAACAGCAGGTCTTTTTTGCCCTTGATTTTCAAGAGAAATTCTAGCCAAAAATCAGTTTTCGTTACTTAACCAGAATGACGGCACATAACAGATTGTATAATAAACTTAATAGCATTTTGTTCACATGTTTTAGATGAGTCAGAGTGAGAGGGAAATATCACCATAATAGAGTTAGAACACTAATCAGAGACCCATTAGCTTCTTTGTTTGATTTGATGAATTCATGCATACTTAATACATATATTTCACAAGGCTTAACACTGCCATTGTACTGTATAATGGAATGACTCTAGTGGTTTTGTGTTTCATTTCAAATTTTACCTGATTGAATCCATTTGTAACTAAAGGAAACAGCTGTGATTAGTTACTGATGCCTCAAAAGCAAAATATTTACCAAATAAGAAAAGAAACACTTTTCTCTGTTTTCATATCTGCACAACTCTACAGTTCTAGTCTTAATAGGAGCTGTTCTTTTATTTCAGTGTGAGAGGAAAACATGATGACAGAATACTGCTCAGCATCCCAGAGCTTAAGGAAATGAGTGCCATTTAGAAGGAATTGCACAAGCCATGCAGCTGGAAAAGGACAGTAATGCTGCCTTAGTCATCTCGTCTGAACACACCCAGATTTATTTCACCTGTCCCATCAGGAGCAGAAGGCTTTGTAGAGTCTGCAGCCTGTCAGCTGAAAGTTAGGTCTAATGCTTTTTGTAGTCTTCAGTGCAAAGATGTTGGTATCCATTTTGTCTTTCTTGGATTACTTTGTGTGTGTATAATTTTTTTTTTTTTTTTTTTTGAGATGGAGTCTCGCTCGTCACCTAGGCTAGAGTGCAGTGGTGCGATCTTGGCTCACTGCAACCTCTGCCTCCTGGGTTCAAGCGATTCTCCTGCCTCAGCCTACTGAGTAGCTGGGATTACAGGCATGCACCACCACGCTGGGCTAATTTTTAGTACATATGGGGTTTCACCATGTTGGCCAGGCTGGTCTGAAACTCTTGACCTCATGATCTGCTTGCCTCGGCCTCCCAAAGTGCTGGGATTACAGGCATGAGCCACTGTGCCCAGCCTACTTTGCTTATATTTTAATGATCTATAAATAGTAGGCAGTGAAGTCATTAGAAATAAATTGCAGGTACTGAATGTAGCATTAAACACGTGTACAGACCCTGAAAGGAATGCACCAGAGGTAGATATTCTGAGAGATGCTGAGTGTTTCTTAAAAGGAACTATAGACATTGGTTATTTTCTTAGCTAAAAATGCCTAAAGAGGAAGGCAAACAATGTATTCATTCATCTTGTATGTTTCCCAAGCACTACTATGTTCCTGTTACTCTTATGTACTTGAAATTGTGGCAGTCAACAAGACAGACAAGGCCACATGCATTATAATGGGGCTGAATAATGGACAGGAGACTTAGGAAAAATACCAGCAAGAAATGTTCGATTACAATCCTAAAATATTTTTTGAATCCCCTAAGACTTTAAAAAAATTTTTAGATGGGGTCTTACCCTGTCACCCAGGCTGGAGTGCAGTGATGCAATCATAGCTCACTGAAGCCTCAAACACCTGGGCTCCAGCGATCCTCCCATCTCAGCCTCCTGAGTTGCTGGGATTACAATAGGCATGAGCCACTACACCCAGCTGAATCCCTTAGTCTTTAGCACTCTTTCAGTCTTTTGTAAATTTCATCTCTTCTTACAAACTTATCTTTCACTTTTACATAAATGACTCCTAAATCTCCAGCTAGCCCTAAAATCCCAGGTTTCAGTCCTGTCTTTCCACCTGCCTGCTGGATGTTCCTACTGGGATGCTCCACTGATACCTCAAATTCAATATGGCTTTAAACAGTCTCACTTAACCCTGGGGGAAAAAAAAAATGAGTTTACCTTTTTGTCTCTTTTTTCACTACAATTACATTCCAAGCCATGAGGCCTGAATCTCAAGTTGCTCTTTCCTTGACATTTCCTCCAGTCCCCATAGAGACACCCCCTTATTTCCTCCAGGCATCTGCTATGACCAGCTTGAGTCTTTCTATGACCATCCTTATAGGAAGGAGCAGCTCCTTCCTTCCTCATCCCAATACCTAACACTATAGCTTTATTTGTTCCCTCTCTACCAGATTATAGGTTACATAAGGGCAGGAATTTTGATTCTTGTTCATTGCTATATCCCTAGAAATGCTTAGAATGTGGCAAGCATTTGCATTTGTTGAATGAGTTAATTCAATGACTAAGTGATATAAAAGAAATCAACAGAGAGATGATGCAAGTGACTGGGTAGCTACCTTAGACTGGATAATCAAGGGAAGGCCTCTGTGGACCTTTTAAAGCTGAAATCTGAATGACACAAAGGAACCAGTCATGAGTTAGCCAAAACCCCTAAAGAGAGAATGAGTTTGCCATATTTGAGGGACAGAAAGGAGTGTAGCTGAAGCCTAGAGAAGGGCTGCATCAGGGCTATTCTGACCACCCTATTTAAAATAGAATCTGTATCTCATCCTAACACTGGCACTCCTGATTCCCCTTACTTTGCTTTATGTTTTTCTGTGTCCCTTATCACCTTCTACCATATTAACTTATTTATTATATGTGTCATTTATGTCCCATCTGTCTGCTAGAAAATAATCTCCATGGGGGGGGGGATTCTTGTCTGTTCACTGACATACCCCAAATGCCTAAAAAGCACTTAGCACATAGTAGACCCATAATATGTATTTAACAATACATTTGATGAGGTCAGAGAGGAGGTGGGGGCAAGATCACATTGGAAAATTTAGGAAGCCATTGGAAAGTTTTGGTTTTCTTCCCCTAACAGCTTTATTGAGATATAATTCACATAGGATAAAATTCACACTTCTAAAGTATACAACTGACTTAATCTAGTCAGAGTTATACAACCATCACCATTAATTCCAGGACATTTTATCACCCCATCGACACCCAATACCCATAAGCAGTCGCTCCCTAGCCCTTCCTTCCCCCAGCTACTGGCATCTACTGATTTACTTTCTGTCTCTGTAGAGTTGCCTGTTCTGGACACTTTATGTAAATGGAATCATACAATATGTGGCTGTGATTGACTTCCTTTAGTTAACATGATGTTTTCAAGATTCATCCATAATAATCCATTGTCTAGATGTTCCACATTTTATTCATCAGTTGACGGGCATTTGAGTGTTTTCCACTTTTTGGTGGTTATTAACAATGCTACTGTAAACATTTGTGTATAATCTTGTGAGGACATGTTTTCATTTCTCTTGAATATATACCTAGGAGAATATATCTAGACTATTTTTCAAAGTGACTATACCATTCGATAATCCAACCAGCAATGTATGAGGGTTTCAATTCTCCACATCCTTGGCAACATTTGATTTTGTTTCTCCTTTTTATTTTCGTCATCCCAGTGAGTGTAAAGTGGAGTCTCATTGTGGTTTTGATTTGCATCCCCTAATGATTAATGATGTAGAACACCTTTTCATGTGCTTATTGGCCATTTGTTATGTGATCTCTGCAGAAATGTCCATTCAAATACTTTTCCTGTATTTTTTAATTGGGTTGTTATTTATTGCAGAGTTGAAAGGGCTTTATTTATTCTGTATACAAATTCCTTATCAGGTTTATGATTTGCAAATGTTTTCTCTCATTCTGTGGTTTGTCATTTTACTTTCTTGATGGTGTCCTTTGAGGCAAAAAATTTTTAATTTTGATGGAGTTCATCTTATCTGATTTTTCTTTTCATCCTTGTGTTTTTGGTGTTATCTTTGATGTCACATCTAGGAAACCACTGCCTAACCCAAGTGTATCAGTCCATTCCCACACTGCTATAAAGAACTACCCGAGGCTGGGTAATTTATAAAGAAAAGAGGGTTAGGCCAGGTGCAGTGGCTCACGCCTATAATCCCAGCACTTTGGGAGGCTAAGGTGGGCGGATAACCTGATGTCAGGAGTTCAAGACCAGCCTCGCCAACATGGTGAAACCCCAACTCTACTAAAAATACAAAAATTAGCCAGGCACAGTGGTGGGCACATGTAATCCCAGCTACTTAGGAGGCTGAGGCAGGAGAATCACTGGAACCCAGGAAGCAGAGGCTGCAGTGAGCCAAGATCGTGCCACTGCACACCACCCTGGGCAAGAAAGCGAGACTCCATCTCAAAAAAACCAAAAGAGGTTTAATTGACTCACAGTTCCACAGGCTGTACAGGAAACATGGCTGAGAGGCCTCAGGAAACTTACAATCATGGCAGAAGGTGAATGGGAAGCAGGCATAATCTTTACATGGTGGAGCAGGAGAGACAGAGCGAAGGGGGAGGTGCTATATACTTTCAAACAACCAGATTTTATGAGAACTCTGTCATGAGAACAACAAGGGGGAAGTCTGCCCCGACGATTCAATCACCTCCCATCAGGCCCTTCCTTCAACACTAGGAAGCACAATTTGACATGAGAGAGGTGGGGACATAGAGGCAAACCATATCACCAAGGTCTGGTTTTCTTCTGAGTTTTATATTTTTAGTTCTTATACTTAGGTTCACTTTTTTTAAATTTTTTTTGAGACAGAGTCTGTAGCCCAGGCTGGAGTGCAGTGGCGCAACCTTGGCTCACTGCAACCTCCATCTCCCAGGTTCAAGCCATTCTCTCACCACCTCAGCCTCCCAAGTAGCTGGGACTACAGGCATGCTGCACCACACCTGGCTAACTTTTGTATTTTTAGTAGAGACAGGGTTTCACCGTGTTGGCCAGGCTAGTCTAGAACTCCTGACCTCAGGTGATCTGCCCCCCTCAGCCTCCCAAAGTGCTGGGATTACAGGTGTGAACCACTATGCCTGGCCCATAATTCAATTTTAATTACTTTTTTGTATATGACTGGAGGTAGGGAATCCAACATCATGTTTTGCAAGTGGATATCCAATTTTCTCAGCACTGTTTGCTGAAAATTTTAGAGTATTCTTTCTCCATTAAATTGTTTTGGTTTCCTTTTTGAAATCAATTGACCACAAATATAATAGTGTATTTTTGGACTCTCAGTTCTATTCCAATGATCCTTATGTATATCCTTATGCCAGTACCACACTGTTTTGATTACTATAGCTTTGTACTAAGTTTTGAAATCAGAAAGTGTAAGTCCTCAAACTTTTCAAGTTTTTTTTCTCTTCTCTATTTTCCCTTACATTTCCATATGAATCTCACAGTGAGTGTTAGTTCATCAATTTCTGCAGAAAAGCCAGCTGCAATTTTGATAGGGATTGTGTTGAGTCTGTAGATGAATTTGGGGAATATGGCCATCTTAACAACATTAAGTTTCCTGATCCATGAACATAGGGGTCATGATTCTCCTTATTTTCCTTTCTTTACCTAACTTCTTGTTTGCCTCAACTGGTGTCAATGCATAAGGCAGCTATGATGTTAAACAATTGCTGCTGACTGTTTTCTACAACACTGTGGAGATGGGGCTGTTTGCACTAAATAAGTGCTAAATCAAAGACAAGCTTTAGAAAGAGGCTTTTCCAGAGAGCTGCCAAGCAGGAAAAACAGTGATCGTTTTCTGGGGATGTTTTTTGGGGGAGAGCTCCAATTTCCCCACTCCCACCCCCACCCCACCCAGTGGCTACTGGGCTGCTATTTTTCACAGCAACTGTAATTACGAGGTTGCTGATTTTCAAAACTACTTCGGACTTGCTAGAGAAGAAAGTGGGAATAGGGCAAGTTGAAATGCTACAAAACTCATGTTTTTACTGAGATTCAGCCGCTTTTCTTGAATAAACAATCCTTGTATTGTTGTAAGCCTTTGGTTCACTTCCAGAGTTCTGAAAAAGCTTATTTTGATAATTTTTGCTAATGTTTTTGTTACTATTATGAAAGAGGTTCCTAGTTCACTATTCTGGACGTGCTTCTCCCTGTTGGAAAGCTGTTGTTGTTTCTCAAATAACAACTGTATCATGATATAATTCACATATCATATAATTGACTATTTAAAGTGTATAATTCAATGGTTTTAGTATATTCACAGAGCTAAGCAACCATAACCACAATCAATTTTAGAGCATCTTCCTCACTTTCAAAAGAAACCCATACCAAGCTGGGCACAGTGACTCATGCCTGTAATCCCAGCACTTTGGGAGGCTGAGGCGGGCGGATTATCTGAGGTCAGGAGTTCAAGACCAGCCTGATCAACATGGAGAAATCCCATCTCTACTAAAAATACAAAATTAGCTGGGCATGGTGGCACATGCCTGTAGTCCCAGCTACTCAGGAGGCTGAGACAGGAGAATCACTTGAACCTGGGAGGTGGAGGTTGCGGTGAGCTGTGAGGGCGCCATTGCACTCCAGCCTGGGCAAAGAGAGCAAAACTCTCTCTCGAAAAAAAAAAAAAAAAAAAAGGAAGAAACCCATACCTATTAGCAGTCATTCATCCTTTCTATCCCCAGTGCTCACAAACACCCCGCCCACCCTACCTTAAGCAACCATGAACCTACTTTCTTTATTTAAAGATTTTCCTACTCTCCTCATTGGAAAGTTTTAAGCTAGGAAGTGACATGCTGGTGACAAGCCTTTAAAAAAAATATATTCTGGCTGCTATATGGAGAATAAATTGTAGGAGTACAAGAGTAAACACAGAGAAATTAGGAAGCTATTGTAGTGAGAAATGATAGTGTCTTAGACTAGGGCGGTGAATGCGACTATATATAGAGAGAAATGGACATAAATTTTGTTTCAGGCAGGAAGGTGAACCTCCAATTTGTCTTACCACTGAAAATATACCCCCAAAACGTGGAATACACTTATTTTTCAATCTCCTTAAAAGCATAACTGAGTTTATAAGAGTGTACAGAACCTACAGAGGCCAAATATTAAGTGAATGCAGGCGCTTCAGAAGACAATCCAGTGCTGAAGCTGAGGGTGTCTGCTGAATCCTAAAAACTTTGAGCTTCCTGGGGACAGAAAATAAAGTCAAGGGCCTACGTACCATGGGCGGTATGGCTGAAGACCTTTGCATAAAGCAGAGACCAAAGAGCTATACTATCCTCAGTGTAAGAGTGAACAAGAAATAAGCTTGCCCTAAAGAAGACAGGAAGAAAACTTATTGCCTGTCTCCACTTCGGCATTGGGTGGCAGGGGAAAAAATTGTCCACTATCACCTGAGTTTTCAGTCTTAATTCATACTGCTTGTATGGTCAAATTGACCTCAACTTGAGATCTTCATTAAAAAATCTGCCGGCAACTGGCAGAATCATCACAATCCTTTCTGGCAGCCCTCGACCACAACCTAGGTCTCAAAGAATTCACACAAAATTCAAGGGACCAGACTTCATAATAAAATCACAAAAACACAAGAAAATATGATATCATAAATAAGAACCAGCAGCAGCAACGAATAGTGAAATCAGTCCTGCAAACATTTCAGGTTTGGGAATTATTAGACAAAATATAAACAAGTATGCTTTGTGTTTTGTTTTGTTTGGGCCACTATAACCAAATACTACAAACTAAACCAGATGGCTTATAAACAACAGAAATTTTTATTTCTTACAGTTCTGGAGACTAAAATGTCCAAGATCAAGGTGCCAACAGATTCAGTGTCTGTGAAGGCCAGCTCTCTGGTTCGATAGATAGTGCCTTCTTGGCCGGGCAAGGTGGCTCACGTCTGTAATCCTAGCACTTTGGGAGGCCCAGTTGGGTGGATTGCTTGAACCCAACAGCTCAAGACCCGCCTGGGCAACATGGCAAAACCCTGTCTCTACAAAAAATACAAAATTTAGCTGAACTTGGTGGCTTGTGCCTGTAGTCCCAGCTATTTGGGAAGCTGGGGAGAAAAGATTCCTTGAGCCTGGTAGGTCAAGGCTGCAGTAAGCTGAGACGGCACCACTGTACTCCAGTCTGGATGACAGACACAGAGCAAGACCTTGTCTCAAAAAAAAAAAAAAAAAAAAAGATAGTGCCTTCTTGCTGTGTCCTCACATGGTAGAAGGGACAAACTCCTTTGGGCCTCTTTTGTAAGGGCACCAATCTCATTGACAAGGGCTCAGCCCTCATGACCAAATCACCTCTCAAATGCTGTATTTTAATAGTATCACTTTGGGGTTTAGGATTTCAACACATGAATTTGGGGAAGATATAACATTCAGACCATAGCCATTCATATATTTAAAGAAATTTTAAAAGTGGAAAACTTGGGCAAGGAACAGGAGATTGTTTTAAAAAAAAACAACAAAAAACCAAAAATCTACCAGACTTAAAAAGTAACCAATAGAAACTTCTAGAATTGAAATATATAATTGAAATTGAAATTTTAATTTTAGGTCAAAAAAATGATAAAGTGGTCCAGGTGCAGTGGCTCACGCCTGTAATCCTAGCACTTTGGTGGGGCTGAGGTGGGTGGATTGCCTAAGCTCAGGAGTTCAAGACCAGCTTGGGCAACATGGTGAAACCCTGTCCCTACTAAAATGCAAAATATTAGCTGGGCATGGTGGTGTATGCCTGTAGTCCCAGCTACCTGGGAGGCTGAGGCACAAGAATTGCTTGAACCTGGGAGGCAAATGTTGCGCTGTGTGGAGAATGTGCCAACGCACTCCAGCCTGGGCAACAAAGCAAGACTCTGTCTCAAAAAAAAAAAAAAAAAAAAAGGTGAACAGAACACTGAACACTGAACTGGAAGATAAATCTAAAGAAATTCAAATATACCACAGAGAGATGCTGAGATCGATATATGTGAAAAGAGGTTAACAGACATTGAGGACAGAATGAGAAGGCCTCACAAATTTATAATAGAATGGGAAAGAGGCAATATTTTTTTTAAATGGCCAAGAATTTCTCAAAATCATTGAGGCTTTTCTTTTTCCTTTCAGGAAACTCAATATATCCTGAGAAGGTTAAATAAGAAGAAATACACAATTAGGCATTACAGTGTATTGCGGAACCATAAAATAAGCAGATTATTTTAAAGCATTCTGAGAGAAAATATATTACCTACAAAGAAGAACAATATTCTCTGTCACAGTAACAGTGAAAGCCAGGAAACACTGTATAATATCTTTAATATGTTTAGAGATAATAATTTTCCACTTAGAATTGTATGCTCACTGAACTATACTTAAAGATGAAAGACAATGCCAGGTGGGTGCTATAGCCTATAGTCCCAGCTACTCAGGAGGCTGAGGCGGGAGAATTGCTTGAAACCAGAAGGCAAAAATTGCAGTGAGCCAAGATGGCACCATTGCACTCCAGCCTGGGCAACAAGAGGGAAACTGTCTCAAAAAAAAAAAAAAAAAAAAAAAAAGATATATGTTAGATAATAAGAATTAAACAGAAAAAGGGAATTTGGGGTGGGGGGTTGATTTTAAATAAGGGGTTTAGGAAAGGCCTCTTTTATAAGATAGGCTTTGAGGATAGACCAAAAGGAGGTGAGGGAGTAAGCCTTGATGTATTAGTCCATTCTCCCAGTACTGCTATGAAGAAATACCTGAGAGAGTAATTTGTAAAGGAAAGAGGTTTAATTACTCACAGTTCTGCATAGCTGAGGAGGCCGCAGGAAACTTAAAATCATGGTGGAAGGAAAAGGAGAAGCAGGCATCTTCTTCACAGGGTGGCAGGATGGAGTGGGTAGCAGCAGGTGAAATGCCAGATGCTTATAAAACGATCAGATCTCGTGAGACTCACTCACTTTCATGAGAACAGCACAGGAGAATCCGCCCCATGATTCAATTACCTCCTCCACCTGGTCCTGCCTTTGACACGTGGGGATTATAGGGCTTACAATTCAAGGTGAGATTTGGGTGGGGACACAGCCAAAGCGTATCATCTTGGGTATCCTCAGGTGAGGGAATAGATAAATGCAATTATACTGAGGAAGGAGCATGCCTGGTATAGCAAAAAGAAAAACAAAAAACAAAAAACACCAAAAAAACAAAACAGCAAAGAGACCAATATGGTTGGAAAAGAATGAAGGAAAATCTAGTAAAAGATTGTATAGTCAACAAAGCTCAGATCCTGTAGGCTCTATCAGTTTCTGCTAAGTAACAATCACAGAATCTCAAAAGCATACAAGAATAACCATTTATTTAGTTCATGTCTGTGGGTCAGAGATCTAGGCTGGGCGTGCCTACACAGCCCTGCAAAACCTAGTTGGGCTTGTCCACATCCATCTGCAGTTCAGTTTGGGTTGGGCTGAACTAAGCTGGGCTCAGATGAAGCAGCTCTGTTCCACGTGTCTCTCTTCCCTTTCCTGGGACCATCAGACTAATCTTGGCATGTTTTTCTCATGACAGTGGCAGAGATGCAAGAAGGAAAGTCCGTTGCAAAAATACCTTTAAAGCTTTTGGTTGCATGTCTGCTAACATTCCATTGATGTGTCACGTGGTCAAGTGACAAGAAGTAAGAAAGTATACTCCATTCATGAATGAAAGGTGACAGAATGAATAGTTCTGAATAGTCACCTAATGTACCACACAGACCCTTATAGACGATTATGAGACTGTGGCTCTTACTCTGTGATATGCAAAATTGTTAATGGGTTTTGAGGAGAAATGTGACATGATCAGGTACTGGGTTGAAAGTAGAATGAAGAGAGGAGCAAAAAAGGGAAATGGGAAGATAGGTTTTATATATATATACATATATATATATTTTTTTTTTTGAGACAGAGTCTCGCTCTGTTGGCCAGGCTGGGGTGCAATGGCACTATCTCAGCTCACTGCAACCTCCGTCTCCTGGGAGGTTGGGCTCAAGCAATTCTTCTGGCTCAGCCTCCCAAGCAGCTGGGATTACAGGTATGTGCCACCAAGCCCAGCTAATTTTTGTTTTTTAGTAGAGACGAGGTTTCACCATGTTGGCCAGCCTGGTCTTGAGCTCTTGACCTCAGGTAATCCACCCACCTTGGCCCCCTAAAGTGCTGGGATTACATGCGTGAGCCACTGTGCCAGGCAGGGAAGATAGGTTGTAAACCAGATGAGAGAAGATAGTGTTTTGGATTAGGGCTTTAGTGGTAAAGTTGATAAGAAGTAGTAAGGTTCTGGTTGTACTTTTGACAAAGAGCCAATAGAGTTTGCTGAAGGCAAGTGAATCTGTGGAGGAAAAGGTGGCAGAATTGGGTGGTCTGTTTTGGAAATATTGACTTCGAGATGATTATTGTTCTAATGGAAATATCAAATAAGTACTTAAATATACAAGTATGAAGTTCAGGAGAAATTAAGCCTGGAGATATAGATGTGGGAATTCCTGGTAAATAGATGGCTTTTAAAACCCAGATACTGGTTTAGACCCACTGAGGAACAGACATAGAGGAGAAGAGGCCAAGGCCAGAGCCCTAGGGCAACCTAATTTTGAGAGGTCTGATGGAAGAGGAAGAACCACAAGAAAAGGCTTTAAAAATGGAATTAGTGACGTAGGAGGGATTCTAAGAGTGTGACGTCATGGAAGTCAAGAAGAGAAAATGTTGCAAAAAGAAGCAAGGAGTCAACTTCACTGAAGGGTGCTCAGAGACTAAGTAAGTCAAGAACAGGGCCATTAGATTTGGCAATAGAAAAGACATAGTTGATCCTGATAACAGAAATATTGTGGAGTAGTGCAGATGGGAGTATAGTCAGGAAAATAAAATAAAGGTGTGACGACCACCTCTATAGACCACTGGAATAGAGATGGGGTGGGATTTAGGAAATGCATCCAGAAAACATATCATTTTATTTTGTTATAAGAGATACCAGTGGTTGTGGAAATTAATCCGATGGAGGTAAAGAAACTCCTGAAGCAGAGAGAAAAGAGAACTGATGGAGGGGAGTCCTGGAGAAGGTGAGAGAAATTGTTCTCTGCTAGGGGTAGAGCTATTTCATCCATTATAATAGGAGGTGAAAGGTGCGTGGATGGGAAAAGGCAAAGAGGTGAAAGGTGCATGGATGGGAATAGGAGAAGACTCCTGCCTGATGGTTTATATTTTCTCGATGAATACTTTTTGAAGTTCACAACCTGAGTCAGGGTAAGAGACATGAGAAGCTTGAGGGAAGAGGACTCAGTGTGAAATAGCAAACATCCGGGGAAATGGAGTAGAATTACCAGCGTCCTAAGCACCCTTTTAAAATCTGTGGTCATGAACTTAAAGTGAGACCAGTACACAATTTCCACCTGCTCTGTGCAGGAATGAAGTATTATGAATAGTTAATTTAGCCACAGTTGGGGTTTTTGTCAGAGAAGCTGAATGGAAGGACAGAGGTGCAGTGTCTTCCAGGGATTATAACGATGGGCCACAGAATCTAAGCCGGACAAGGAAACAAGGAGGGTATGTAGAGCAGGAATGAATTGTGTCCAGTGATAAAAATACTTTTTTTCTAATCTATTTTCAATATCCCCAAAATATCACTAAATTGGATGTGAAAGGTGGTATCAGGTATGCAATTTTTATAGGGTGCTTCATCTTTGCAGGTGTAAAATGAGAAAGGCATTTTTAATATCAGATTTCTCTGACTTTTGAATCTGGAGATGGTTTACTGTCAATAACTGTGAAGGGTTTGAGAGTCTTGCTTTTTCTTTTTAGAGACAGTGTTTCACAGTGTCTCACTCTGTCTCCCAGGCTGGAGTGTAGTGGCATGATCATGGCTCACTGCAGCCATGACTCCGGGGCTCAAGCAATCCTCCCACCTCAGCCTCCCAAGTGGCTGGGACTACACGCATGCACCACCATGCCTGGTTGACTTTTTCATTTTTCATAGAGATGGAGTCTTGTTATGTTGCCCAGGCCGGTCTTGAACTGGGCTCAAGTGATCCTTGTGCCTCAGCCTCCAAAAGTGCTGGGATTATAGGCATGAGCCACTGTACACCTGGCCCTGAGATTCTTTTTTTTTGAGATGGAGTCTCACCCTGTTGCCAGGCTGGAGTGCATTGGTGCGATCTCAGCTCATTGCAACCTCCACCTCCTGGGTTCAAGCATTCTTCTGCCTCAGCCTCCTGAGTAGCTGGGATTACAGGCGTGTGCCACCACGTCTGGCTAATTTTGTATTTTTAGTAGAGATGGGGTTTCTCCATGTTGGTCAGGCTGGTCTCAAGCTCCCCACCTCAGGTGATCTGCCCGCCTCGCCCTCCCAAAGTGCTGGGATTACATGCGTGAGCCACTGCGCCTGGCCGAGAGTCTTAAGACTCTCAGTTAATCTCTTATTGTTTTGTGGATGTTGACAAAAGACACAAGACTTTTGGTTCAGAGATGAAGGACTGTATTACTCATGACACAGCAAGCAGCGTAAGTATTAGCATATCTGTGTTGCTTTCCTTTCCCTCCAAGTCCCACAGAGGTGACAAGATGGGCATAGTGAATGCTGCAGACACATTGGGCTTGTGTCACAGCTGAGGAACCAAAGGCCCATAACTTTTTGAGCAAGTAGCAAGCACTGTAGCAGGCAGCAAACAAGCCAGGCCTCCTCTGCCCAGAGAGTGAGCAGTTACACTGAAGTCAATGCTGTGGTCACCTTGACCTACTTAGTTGTCGATGGGACTAGCTACAGAAATTGCTCAGAATTGGGAGACAGATGAGTCCCGTGGCCTGGCACACTCAGCAAGAATGTGCAAGACCACCCAGGGCTCATGGGGAGCTGCCTGTCCCCATACTTTTAATACTTTGGAAAGGGGAAATAAATTATGAACAAACTTAATAGTTCTTATTTTAATAATTTACTCTAAACCACAAGACTTATTCCTTTATATGTATTTTTCAACATATATTTTCTTTTTTTAACTTAATCCCAAATATGATAGTATCAACATATATTTTCAAGACTATCCTTATAACTATGCCAGTAAAAATGTCCAAGCTTATTTCTGAAATGTTTAATAAGAAATATAAACAAAACCACATGATTATATATATGTGTGTGTGCATGTGTGTGTTTGTGTGTGTGTATACATACACACATATATACTGGTTTATTTCCATTATTTGTTAAAATTGATCATTTCCTAAAGATGTTTGAGTACAGGGTAAACTATATTCTGATCCATTTTCCCATTTTTTTCACTGGATTTTTTTCCTAAAACAAACATAATAGAGAAACTGAATGCAGATTAGTAACTAGATTGCATTGAAACTAGGAAGAATAGGAATGAGCTTCCTTTTTCTTTTGTTGAGACAAAGTCTCGCTCTGTTGCCCAGGCTGGAGTGCAGTGGCACAATCTCTGCAAACTACAAACTTTGCCTCCCAGGTTCAAGCAATTCTCCTGCCTCAGCTTCCTGAGTAGCTGGGATTACAGGTGGGCACCACCACATCCAGCGAATTTTTGTATTTTCAGTAGAGACGGGGTTTCACCATGTTGGTCAGGCTGGTCTCAAACTCCTGACCTCAGGTGATCTACCCGCCTCGGCCTCCCGAAGTGCTGGGATTACAGGCATGAGCCACCGCAGCCGGCTGAGTTTCCTTTCTTAATCAAAAAGCTTTCCGTCCTGTTAGAAGCACTTGAAAACCCTTACCATCAAAAAACAGCATGAAATTTTGAGTATCCCTTAAGGATTCTTTGACACTCCAAAGGAAAAAAAATCTGTGACTACATTTTTTTAGGTTTCCTCTGTCCTGAGTCTCCAGGGGGCTGACTGCTGATGAACTAACTTAGCTGCTTACCCTTAGAGCAAACGCGTTTGCTTAAAGCCTGGACATCAAAGAGAGTAGGGGAAGATGATCTTTAATTCAGCTGTCTTTAATTTTCTCTCGCTCTGTTGAAGTCTCACCAGGTTCTTTTCTTTCCTACACTGTGCCAGAAACACTCCCTGCTTAGGGACTTTGCGCTGGTTAGTCCTTCGGTAGGAAGCATGCTGCGTCCAGAGATCCTCAGCTCACTCCCTCTCTGCCTGCAGGCTTTTACTTAAATGTCCCTCAAGGAAGCCTACGTAGACCACCCTACTTAAAATATCAACCACCCCCCCAACCCTTCCCCGGCACTCTTCATCTTTACCCTGCTTAATTTTTCCTTATAACGTATCTTCTAATATTCTATATTAATTTTATTTATGATGTGAACAGAGTATGCTTCTGTTTCTTGCTGAACCCGCAGTGCCTAAGATGTGTCTAGCACAAAGTAAGTTCTCAGTAAATATCTGAATGAATGAAAGAGTGAGCATATTCCTAATAAAAAAGAAAATGCAAACTTAAGAGCTGTTACTAAATTTTACAACTGGAACACCTTAGTTAATTTCGTCATTGTTTCAGACAATAGATTTCAAACTTTTGGAAATGCCCTAAGGAGAGCCTAAATGCATTGCTATCTTATCTTCTTGCCATGCTCATTTAGCATCTCTAAAGTCCAGTGGTCCTGAAAATGAGCTCTTCAATTCAGGATATGCCAAATGATCCAAGAAAGAGCCAGGTGGATGAGTCCTGTGTTTTTGTTCAGAAACATAAAAGTGAAATATATTAAAAAAAAAAAAAGGGGGGGGTAGAAGGGATTGTTTGGCATTAAGATAGGTGAAAATGGGAAAACAGGACCTGTCTGCATTATTGTTAAGACTGGGATAACCTGAATAGCACAGCACTATCTAAAGAATCTTCTGTGATTATGGAAATATTCTATATCTGTATAGTCCAATATGATAGCCACTAACCACAGGTGACTAATAATACTTGAATTGGGGCTAGTATGGTGGGAGAATTTATTTTTGAAATTTATTTAATTTTAATTAAATAGCACATGTGGCTAGTGCTATTTAATGACACATATTGGGTAATGCAGGAATAGACTATGCCTCTGTTGTAAATTAGAGTGGGTGACATCTTTATGTCTCAGAGTGATCCAGCTATCATCACTCTACTCCTTTAACTTCACAATGTTTCCATTACTATTCAGGAAAACATTTCAAAAAATGTAAACGCAAAGACTTAGGCTAGGCAGACGGCATTTGGAAAGTGTCTCAATTGTAGGTGAGGTCTGAAATTTTAGTTTAACATAACCTCTTCATTACTAATTTTGTTGACTTTTCCAAAATGTAAAATATTCTCAAAACCATTCCTACTTCTGTAATATAATATGTAATTATTTTAATCCACATATCCACTCTTCTTATGTATATAAATGTTAACGTATAAAATTGCAGAACAGTCCAAAGTTCATGTAAATGAAAACTTGCTGGCACAGAAAAAATACAAATAATTATAGCCAGGCTTACCTTGTGTGAAGAGATGGGTGAGCAGAGGTAGAACTTTAGCAAACTAACAGCAGGATGCATCTAACCTGTTAAGTGTGCCCACCAATAATGGAGACTCTTCAACTTTTAAAACGTGTCCTTTAGAGGAGGCTAGCTTGCCATATTCTGGCTTGTCTCATGAGTTAAGACAAATCACAGACAGAGGAGAATAATGAATTGAAGTCTACAGAATAAAGTGCTAATGTAATGGTTATGAAAGAGATCTCAGTCAATATTCTCTTTCTCTGTAATATTACATTTTGCAGGTACCTTGTGTGTGTATATAGAGCAATAGATACTAAATTGGTCAGCCACCTGGAATATATGTTAAATGACACTAGTAAAGTTGTTCTTATTACTAAAATTGATTGGATTCCATTACGTTTTAATGTCTCCCCAATTTAAATCTCTAGACTATGTAATACATCTTGTCAAACGCTCCTGACATAGATACCTGCTGCACAAGGAAGAATGCCATACATTAATCAACGAGTCAACTTAGCAAATCATCATTTTAGAGTTTATAATTTTTTTTTTTGGAATTTCACACAGAACACACGTTTCCCTCTGTAACCTAAAACTGTTTATGATAATTTAAACTAAATTCATGCCATTTTATAGAACACATAGTATTGCATACAGGCAATTTTCCACTATCTGTGCCCCTGGAAGAGGCAGAGCCACAGATGACTTAAAACAGAATTTTAAAGCTCTTTTAATGCTAATCCAAATCACTGGTATTTGACTTAAGATGCATTTTATTTTTTAACTTTTTCACTGCATTTTGCTTAGGCTTATATTAATTATTTTGTGGCCCAAAAGCTTGACAAATGTCAGGGCTAAGGGTGTCTGGAATTAAAAGTGGGAAATTAAATTACCGGTAATTGAAAGTTGACCATTTAAAACGTGCTTATAAACCCATCATCAGGAGGATTCTCTAAGAACTGTATACAAGAGGCTGCTGTTTCTTCAATGGATTTCGACCAGCCACCAAGATTTCCAGCAAAGTAAGGAAGGATGCTAGCAGAAATATGGTTAAAGTAAGATACCTGTTTCAAAAAGAAAGTACAATATTTTAATTTCTTATTGACTTGGAGCTTTTTCAAGCAAGGATCTGAGTCTTGCTGGTGTAGGGGAGACTAAGACCCTAATCTTCTGGGGTACCATCTGGAATAGATGATCTGAAAGGATGACCTTAGGATTCCCATAGTGTGGACACAAATTACAAGATTACAATTAATTAGGACATTGGGTAAATTAAGAGATTTTTCTCTATCTGGCAGAGCCAATTAATCACAGACGTTTCATCAAACTTACAATGCATGAGCTGCTGTCAATAGCATGGATGAGAAATCCGGCACATATGATTTCACTTCTGATGTACTGTGGAGACGGGGGCACCGACGGCAAAATGACCGACTTCACTGCCACTGTGTAAGTGTTACTGAAAGAAGACATTTTCTAAGCTCTTGTGAGAAATAAAGAATAGTTGTTAGAAAATAAATCCCTATAGTTAACCCAACTTATTTATACAGGTAGAAGTGAAACTATGAAGGCCCAGATCTTCTAGATGAATGGTCTCATCAGAAAACACTCTCTAGGCTACATTCAAGGTAGGAAATAGTGTTTTCTGCCTTAGAATTGCATATACAATGCTTTGTGTAACTCCATGAAGCTGGAGTCAACCACCAACTGCAGTTTTATTGTGCCCTACAGGGTTGTAATTTCAGCCTCTTTTCCTTTTTAAATTAAAACACAGGCCGGGCGCAGTGGCTCATGCCTGTAATCCCAGCACTTTGGGAGGCTGAGGCCGGCAGATTACCGGAGGTTGGGAGTTCGAGACCAGCCTGACCAACATGGAGAAATCCCATCTCTACTAAAAATATAAAATTAGCTGAGCATGGTGGCGCATGCCTGTAATCCCAGCTACTTGGGAGGCTGAGGCAGGAGAATCGTTTGAACCCGGGAGACAGAGGTTGCAGTGAGCTGAGATTGTGCCATTGCACTCCAGCCTGGGCAACAAGAGCAAAACACTATCTAAAATAATAATAATAATAATAATAATAATAAAAACAATACCCATCGTTGTTAAAAGAAAAACTCTCAATAATAGAGAACCCTGTAGGCTACAAAATAAAAATCTTCCTCCAGTCCAATTGCACTCCCATGCTATACTCCACCCTAGAAGTGACCACTCTTAACATTTTATTGTATAAAAATAAATGTATAAGAATGACATTTATATAAGCAAATGCACACAAAATTTTTTACATAAATATCATTTTACAAATATCGACTACAATTTGATTTTTCATCTAGCAATAAATCTTTGGAAGTGTTTCTCTATCAGTCCCATTATAGCTGCTTCATCCTTTTTAATGATGGTACAATACTTTGTAGTATGGATCTACCATAATTTATAAGATGGATTTTCCATTTGTTTCTAATATCTTTTGACATAATAAATGATATGACACTGAACATCTGTTAATACTCACATGTGTGTGGGATTATTTGGGACACTTCCTCTTAGAAGCTAGCTGCCATGCTTTGAGCAGTTCAGTGTACATGGAAAAACCATGTCTGGGTCCTCTGATCGACAGGCCGGCTGACAGCCAGCCATGGTGGATGTCTAGCACAGTCAAGCCTTGCTGAATTCTAAACCAATTCCCGGTGTCTTATTTGGCTTTCACTGCATTTTTACTAATCATGGGATGTTTCAAAGGTTTACTGAATACCAGTTTTACATCTACATAGGAAAAGGAACTACTTTAGGATTCTTGCATTGTACTTTGCAAATAGCTGGCACTTAATAGATGACAGTTAATTTTACAATAAGAGCTAAAGATTCATCTAGGTATAATTCAAATGAACATAATTCAAGAGCAGAAATATCTACACAGACTTACTTATTTTCACATCAACTTTTTTTTTTTTTTTTTTTTGGAGACAGAGTCTAGCTCTGTTGCCCAGGCTGGAGTGCAATGGCACCATCTCGGCTCACTGCAAGCTCCGCCTCCCGGGTTCACGCCATTCTCCTGCCTCAGCCTCCCAAGTAGCTGGGACTACAGGCACCCGCCACCATGCCCAGCTAATTTTTTGTATTTTTAGTAGAGATGGGGTTTCACCGTGTTAGCCAGGATGGTCTCGATCTCCTGACCTCGTGATCCGCCCGCCTCAGCCTCCCAAAGTGCTGGGATTACAGGCTTTCACATCAACTTTTAATTTCTATCCTATACTATGAAATAGTGATAGAACACTTGAACTGCATATACTCACCCATCCTTGAGAGGTTTTCTTCGTGATATGAGTACTACCAAGTCTTTGGGTTTGTCATCATTCAGCACAGGACAGGTGATGTGACACAGCTGATCATCTTCACTCACCCAGTCTATGACTTCACAGGACCTGTGTATATAGAACAGTGAAAAGCAGCTACACTTTCTACCTGGTAAGGCATTCACTTCCTTTATTTGCTTATATAATCTCATTATTGGTATCCTTATTTGCCCCTTCAGCTCACCTAATCATCCCCCTAAAAGCCAGCATTATTGCTCAAGTCTGTCCTTAGAAGAGCTCTTTGAGGCTGGGCACAGTGGCTCATGCCTGTAATCCTAACACCTTGGGAGGTCGAGGTGGGAGGATCACTTGAGGCCAGGAGTTCAGGACCAGCCTGGGCAAACTTGCAAAATCTTATCTTTACAAAAAAAAATTTTAAAAATTAGCTGGGTGTGGTGGTGCATGCCTGTAGTCCCAGCTACTCGAGGGGTTGAGGTGGGAATATCACTTGAGCCTGAGCGGTTGAGGTTGCAGTGATCCATGATTGTGCCACTGCACTCCAGCTTGGGTGACACAATGAGACCCTATCTCAAAACTCAAAAAAAAAAAAAAAAAAAAGCCACAACAAACAAACAAAAAACACAAGAGCTCTTTGATCAGAAGGAATAATTCTGCAAGTGACAGAGGATGGTGGCCATCTGACTTCAAGTTCATAATTCTCGATACTTCAGTGAAAGGCATTGAGCTGTTTTATACAAAATTATTTTTCTCTAGGATCAAGGAAAAACATCGTGAGGACTCGTAAATCATATAGTCAGTCCAAGAAGGATTGTTTATATAGATAAAGAAATGTGGCATATTGGAAACAGCACTAGCTTTGGAGTCTTTTGACTCCCAGATTGCCACTTACTTGCTACATAAGTTGCGTTAGGCAAGTCATTTTATTTTTTCATCTATAAAATTTAGATAATGATACGTGGGGTTACTGCAAGGATTCAGTGAAAGCACCTGGCATAGTACCTGAATAATAATAGATGTACAAGAAAAGTTAGTTTAATAAGAATTCATTCATTCATTCCCCTATTTGTTCAACTTCAATTTGGCCGGAATGTCAAGTGACAGAGAATAGTGGGAGAAACATTTTTAAAGCATTAACACCAAAGTTTAGGCATTGTTATTCCTAAAAGCTTTGTACTGGTAGAGTATCTATTAAACTGATGCAAGAAAATTGAGAAGTGTTCCTCTTCTCTCAGAATGATTTATTGTGATAGCATTAACCATGACGTATCATTCTGATATGGGAGGTGGGCAGGGAAGTGTTGGATAGAGAAGGGAAGGGTCACTGGTGAGGGCTCCACCCTCGGGCCTGTGCCCACGGACTTAAATGAGGACAGGCATTTCTGTTGTCACACCCCAGAAGTTATCTTTTGGCCACCACACCCCACACCCTGTGCCCATAAAAAACCCGAGACCCTAGCGGGCACATCCAGCCTAGCGGGCTGGATGTTGAGAGGAACAGAAGAGCACACCGCCAGACACCAGCAGACGCTGGCAGGCCATCGATAGTGGAAAGACATGGAATTCGGTCAGGGGTGGTCAGAGGAGAGTCTGGTGGCTGGGCAGCCTGACTCCAGAAGAAGACCACCTTCCAACTCCATCCTCCTTCTGGCTTCCCATCCATCTCGCTAAGAGCAGCTTCCACCACTCAAAACCTTGCACCCGTCCTCCAAGGCCACGTGTGAGCCGTTTTTCCCAGTACACTAAGGCAAGAATCCAGGATACAGAAAGCCCTCTGTCCTTGCGATAAGGCAGAGGGTCTAACTGAGCTAATTAACACAAGCTGTCTGCAGACAGCAAAACTGAAAGAGCACATCACAACACACACCCACTGGGGCTTCCGGAGCCATAAACACTCAACCCTAGATGCTGCCATGGGGTTGGAGCCCAAAAAACGCTCCCCGTGACTTAAGCACCTGCATGATCCCTCTAGGGGTTTGAGCAGCACGAAGAAACAAGCCACACCCCTCTCGCAGGCCCTACCAGGAGGATAAGGGGACTCCTCCCATTTAAACTCTAGCATCTGTGCAAATGTAACACATGACCTTAGAGATGTTTCACTTTAGTGGTATTAAATCATCTGTTACATGGTATTTCTAAATCTCTATCACAGTGAGTTTTAGAAAATTTAAAGATGAGCCTCTATCTTGTCAAGATTAGGAAACGCTTAACATAATAGGAAGCCCATCTCACCAACCCTTCCATGTCAACAAGGTGGCCATGAAGCCCTGTGGGGTGCTATAGCCAAGGTGGCTGGGCCTCAGTGCAGCTGGTCCCCATCAGTGCAGTTGGCAGGGTGCACAGCTCTGTACTGTGTTCCAGGAAAGGGCCGGGGAGTGGAGGAGATTGGATTAGGGATGCAGGAGACAGGGAGTAGCAGGAGTAGGAGATGTAGGCTAATACGAGCAGGGACATCATCAGGAAGGGGAGCAGGAAGGCATGCCTTTCACCTTGGGGCTCACACAGCTTGCTGTCTTAGCTTCTCACCAGGGAGGGTTGCTTCACAGAGAAGTAAGGAACCGCCAATGAAATGTTGAGAGTAGGCAGGACAAGTGGATAATCACTTCCTCAAGAGCAATGAGGTTGCATATTAAAGTAGAAGAGTGTAAAATTCAGAGCATGACAGACTTGGGTTCCAGTTTGGGTTCCATCACTTTATTGTCTGTGCAATCTTGGCAAGTCTCAGAACCTCTTAAATGGAAATAATATCGACCTTGAAGTTACTGGTAGAATTACAATAGATGTGGGTAAAGCAGGTCAACTCAATATAGGTGATAAGTGAGTATAATTTTTGTTTTGTGTCTCTCAATATCACCTGATGCAGTATTCTGTCCACAGCAAACTTTATTTTTATTTTAATTTTTGACAGGGTCTCCTGTGTTGCCCAGGCTAGAGTGCAGTCGTGTGATCTTGGCTCACTGCAGCTTTGACCTCCCAGACTCATGCAATCCTCCCACCTGGGCCTCCCAAGTAGCTAGGACTACAAGCATGCACCACCATGTCCAGTTAATTTTTGTGTATTTTATAGAGAGGCTTTCACCATGTTGCCCAGGCTGGTCTTGAACTCCTGGGCTCAACTATCCACCTGCCTCAGCCTCACAAAGTGCTATGCCCGGCCAAACTTTTAAAAATACTCTTTAAACAATGGGTCACACATTGGACAGTGGAGATGGACTGCAATATGGAGATCATCTTTTACATGATGTCAAGGTTGATTGAGAAAAATTTTTAAGTTTGTTCTTACACACAATGGGGGTCCCACAAAGGTCGCTTTGTAAAGTCAGACAAGAGACGATAAGCCAAATGTGCTGGACTTCCCACGTGCTTTTCAACCCAAACAGATAAAACATCACGCTCTTCCAGAGTATATATTTTTATCTAAAAGACAACAAAAAAAATTACATTACAAAAGAAAACTGATGCTTTTACTTTAGAAACCATACGCATATATATGTAGTCAAAGACCAATTGCACTAACTAAGGCATCTTATTTCCTGGATGAAATTGAAGCCCCATGGCAATTTCTCTTCAAATCCTGGGATGTCTAGAGGTCTGTCCAGGATGCTGTAGTCCCGTGTCCTCTAAACAATATGTGACTTGAGGGTGGGCTATTTAATTATTGCACAACAGTTTTTTTTTTTTTTTTGTTTTTTTTTTTGAGACGGAGTCTTGCTCTGTTGCCCAGGCTGGAGTGCAGTGGCGCAATCTCGGCTCACTGCAAGCTCCGCCTCCCGGGTTCACGCCATTCTCCTGCCTCAGCCTCCCGAGTAGCTGGGACTACAGGCGCCCGCCGCTGCGCCCGGCTAATTTTTTCTATTTTTAGTAGAGACGGGGTTTCACCATGGTCTCGATCTCCTGACCTTGTGATCCACCCGCCTCGGCCTTCCAAAGTGCTGGGATTACAGGCGTGAGCCACCGCGCCCGGCTTTTTTTTTTTTTCCTCATGAAAAATGTAAAAACCTAGACCTTTCTCTCCTTGTCTCTTTGCGATGTTTCCCTGCCTCTACTGAGGAAAAAAAAGAAAATATCACCAGACTGCTAGGCAGGTCAGCACCTCATCTCCCTCAAGAGAGCGGAGTCAAGGCTATAGCTTAGGACACTTTCCCAGGATGTCAGACATGTCTTCAAGTGGGCCGAGGGGATCCAGGAACTGAGTCAACCACCTCTAGAACCATCTCAGCCTCTCAGCAGGGCCCCTGGAGCACCATATTTCCTCAGCACAAAGCTTCCTTTCATTTCTGAATCACTGTGGCTGGATCATCCTTCTGAATGGCCAGTTCCTGGTTTCCTAATGCACATTATTCCTTAGGTAAGAGGAGGCATGCCTTGGGGAGCCATTTGACATATACTTAAGCATGAATGCATCCCGTGCTACTCTCAGCTTTTCTTCTACTGTGTTTTTGACAATAATCAGAGATGTGTGTTCAGCTAAGAAAACATTTCTATCCTTCCCATTTTCTTTTCTCTTTCAGGGTACTTTGAAAAGCTAGTGTTGAAATTTGCTACCTTATAACCATTCCCATGGCAACAAGCTGTGAGAAAACAAACAAATACGGGGTTAGGACTTCACTGCAGGAATCAAGCAGATGGAAAAAAAATCAGGCTGTAAAGGAGAAACCTTTATTTAAATATAAATATTATCAATAAGAGAATGAAGAAATGAGAAATTACAAAGCAGCTCAGACACAAGTGATTATTTGCTTATATCATTTAATCTCTCCAACTGAACTTGCTTCCAAGCTTCCCTTTAAATCCAGCCTGCAAAGGAAGACATGATCGAGGCTGTCAGCACTTATCAAACACCAAGAAAACTACAGATGGGGCTCCAGGTGGCTGGTGAGACTCACCCTACTTAGCATGGGCATGCCTAACTTTGCCCCCAGCACGGGGGAGTTGAAGGAGGTTTGTTGGTGTATATCCAGAGAAATTATCAGATTTATCAGTCATCCAATCAGTGCTTGGTGGGCAAGTGGCTCTAGGATGGGCTGCTGGGGCTCTGCAATCTCAGAGGAGCTGAGGGCAGGTGGCCAGGGTGAACTCCATAGTGCCAGTCCTATTCTGGCCTTGGGTCAGCCACGCTCCATTCTGGTGGAACGAGATGGAGTGGGATGCAATATTGTGCTGAGCACTTATTAAGAGTTGAATTACGTCTCTACCCTTCCACCCCTAAATTCATGTGCTGTAGTCCCAACCTCCTCTACCTCAGAATCTGACCTTATATGGAAATAGGGTTCTTGCAGATGTAATTAGTCAAGATGCGGTTGTACTGTGGTAGGATGGACCCCTAATCCAATATGACTGGCATCCTTGTTAAAAAGGGACATTGGACATAGACATGCTTACAGGGAGAACACATGTGATGACAAAGATAGAGATCCAGCGATGTTTCCATAAGCCAAGGAGTGCCGAAGACTGCCAGAAAATTACCAGAAGCTAGGAGACAAGCATGGAACAGATTGTCCCTCACAGGCTCAGAAAGAAGCAACCCTGTTGACATCTTGGTCTCAGGCTACCAGCTTCCAGAACTGTGAGACAATAGATTTCTACTGTGTCCACTACCCAGTTTGTGGTCCTCTGTTATAGCAGCCCTAGGAAACGAATACAGCACTTTCCTAGGTGGCTGCTCCTCAGGCTGCAGTCACATGCTTCTGCTTCCTATCATGGAGCCAAATCAAACATCAAACTAAGTTGTAACCACCACTGAATTCTGCCCTTACAGAGCTCACTCGACTTACGCAATGTCAGGTACAGTACTGGATGAGCAAATTCGATTTTGATCTTTCCCCTAGAAGGTGAGGGAAGCAGAAAGTCCTCATTGCCCTGCTGTCTAAATCAATGATATTGATGCAAACAAAGCAGACAAAGAAATGCAGTAGTTAGTTTTGGTTCTCTTTAAACCCTGCTAAGAAAGACCAGCTTTTGCTTAGTGAAAAAATTTTCCAGGAACAGTTCTCCAAGAATATGAATTACTTGGGAATATAGAGATTCAATTTATTTATTTATTTATTTGTAACCAACTGATATGGTTTGGATTTGTGATTTCAACCAAATCTCATGCCAAATTGTAATCCCCAGCGCTGGAGCAGGGACCTGGTGGGAGGTGACTGGATCATGAGAGTGGACTTCCCCCTTGCTGTTCTTGTGACAGTGAGTTCTCATGAGATCTGGTTGTTTGAAAGTGTGTGACACCTCACCCTCTCTCTTCCTCCTGCTCTAGCCATGTAGGACGTGCCTGCTTCCTCTTTACCTTCTGCCATGATTGGAAGTTTCCTGAGGCCTCCCCAGCCATGCTTCCTGTGCAGGCTGTGGAACCGTGGGCCAATTAAACCTCTTTTCTTTAACAATCACCCAGCCTCAGGTAGTTCTTTATAGCAATGTGAGGATGAACTAATACACCAACTCAAATGTTTTCTTTATCATTTGATGGTTGGAGAATTTTATTCTATGAAATGAAGCTTAAAGCAAGCAGGCTGAAAATCTGCTGGAGCTTGCTAACATTTTATTAGTGATATCTTTTTTTTTTCATTTTAATAAGATCCTTTTTGAATTTGAATTTGAATGTCTTATACAAATAGTATAAGAGGGCTTTCAATCCCAACACTTTGGGAGGCCAAGGCTGGCAGATCACCTGAGGTCAGGAGTTTGAGACCAACCTGGCCAACATGGTTATACCCTGTCTCTACTGAAAATACAAAAATTATCCAGGGGTGGTGGCACATGCCTGTAGTCCCAGCTACTTGGGAGGCTGAGGCATGAGAATCCCTTGAACCCGGGAAGGGGAGTTGCAGTGAACCGAGATCACGCCACTGCATTCCAATCTGGGAAACAGAGTGAGACTCTGTCTCAAAAAAACAAACAGTACAAGAGGAAACAACTAAAAATTTGAGAATTTTTGTGCCATCTATTGACAAATATGTTTTGAAGACTACACTGTGGGAAAGAGGGCAAAAGTGGTTTTTACAGAAGCCTAGGGAAGCCTTCATTTTCCTTGGAGGTATCTGGAGATTACCACAGGGGCCAAGTGGGTGGGGGTTGGAGAGGCGGAGCTCTGGGCCCAGCCCTCCCCCAGCTCCATGAGACTAGCTCCCCTCTGGTCTGTTTCCCATACTAGGGATCTGTCCTGTGTAAAGGTTTTCAGGTGGTTCGTGTCATTCTGGCTTTCTCCATAATTTTCCCAGTACATCCCCAGGTCTTCCTTAAATAAAAAGCTACTCCTGTCAGGCCAGTCTCCTACTCAATGCTAATTTCCACCAGGAGAACTTGGCGCAAACTACCTACTGCCTAGAAAGCCCTATTTCTCCCTCAGCAATCCAATCCTGACACTGGCTTCAAGGAGGTAAGAATGGCCTCCTCTCTGAAGTTCTCCCTATATAACTGTCTTCTCTTACTTGGAATTGTCTGTAAGAGCTGACTTTTATGGTTTAAGCACTATAATCTCTCACTTGTTAATAAACAACCTTATAATTATTCTTCAGCTGTTTCACGTACCTTTGTGATGTTTCCAAAATACACATTTTGCTCCTTGTATTACTACTACAATTAATTCTATCATTACACATGAAACATGAAATGAATTAAAACCATAAGCCCTATCCAATTTCATCACACATACTACAATCTTAGATTTTTACCATCTAATTTATATTGAAAACCTGGAAAAAACATGATTTTTTTTTTTTTTAGAGATGAGATCATTTTATGTTGCCCAGGCTGGCCTCAAACTCCTAGGCTCAAGCAATCCTTCTACCTCAGATTCCCAAGTAGCTGGGACTACAGGTGGATGCTGTCAGACCTGGCTTTGAGCAAAGTATGATTCTTTTTTTTTTTTTTTTTTTTATACAGGGTCTCACTCTGTTGCTCAGGCTGGAGTGCAGCGGTACAATCTCGGCTCACTGCAACCTCCGCCTCCCAGATTCAAGTGATTCTCATGCCCAAGCCTCCCCAGCAGCTGAGATTACAGGTGCCCGCCATGACACCCGGCTAATTTTTTATTTTTAGTAGAGATGGGGTTTCACCATGTTGGTCAGGCTGGTCTTGAACTCCTGACCTCAAGTGATCCACCCACCTTGGCCTCCCAAAGTGCTGGGATTACAGGTGTGAGCCACTGCGCCTGGCCAGAAAGTATGATTGTTTTTTGTTTTGTTTTGTTTTTTTGACATGGAGTCTCACTCTGTTGCCCAGGCTTGAGTGCAGTGGCACAGTCTCAGCCCACTGCAATCTCTGCTGCCCAGGTTCAAGCAATTCTCCTGCCTCAGCCTCCCAAGTAGCTGGGATTACAGGCATCTGCCACTGCTCCTGGCTAATTTTTGTAGTTTTAGTAGAGACAGGGTTTCAGCATCTTGGCTAGGGTGGTCTTGAACCCCTGACCTTGTGATCCACCTGCCTCAGCCTCCCAAAGTGTTGGGATTACAAGCATGAGACACTGTGCCCGGCCCAAAAGTATGATTCTTAACAGACAACTGTGTTGTAAGAATTATTCAACTAAAAGGTGACAGAAAAAATTAGAGTCATATTTTGAAATTAAAAACATATAAGCTGTAAAACGTGGGAGAGAAGAGGATAACTCTTCAAAAACATTTTTTATCAGATTTTTTAAATCAGATTTTCATCATGAGTATATTCTTTAAGGGAGAAATTCAAATTCAATGGAAATAATGTAAGAATATTTCTTTAACTATACAATATCCTCTAGTAACTATTTACATAATAATTAAGAATTAGTCATTGATAGCTCTCCCACAACACTAGCAAATTTGTTTGGGTATGCTTTGGGCTACACCCTCCCAAGAACTGAAGTTATAATATATTCTACGACTTCACTAAATATGTTCTTTCACTCCATTCCAGACATGAATTTGTTTTTTCCACTGCTGCTCATGAATGCTCAGATCCCAGCAATGATGAAAGAAGCAGGTTTTATCATAGCGAAAGAAAACAAAGTAGTGAAGCATCTTTTATGAGAGATAAACAAATGCATTAGTTAAACCTGTGTTTCTGCATCACTGAACCAGGCAAAGACAGAAACTTCACTGGATCCAAATGGGATAAGGAAGACCTTTAAAGGATTTAACAGTGAGGACAAATAAATCATAAAAGGAAACAACCAAAAACAAAACATTCAGAAGAGGTCAAAGTCAGAGTTGAAAAGAATCAATGAAGTAGCATCTGAATTTACTTAGATTTTAAGGTAAAGTAACAATATAATTTATCATTCAAACTGGAACACCAAGACACTGTTAATAATTATGATGGGACAACAGGTGTAAGCCAGAACTGTCCCAAGAAAATCAGGACATACGGTCATCCTATTTCATAGGCTGCTGCTTCACTGATGATGAAAATCAGTGCATACTGAAATATGAACGTAGCCAAAGTGCTGGCATTAGTGAGCGTCTCTGAAGTGCTAGGCGCTCCTGTGGTCTGGGTGTAATGGCCTCAGAGAGCTTACAGTCTAGTTAACATGGGCATGAGCTTCCGAGGGTCTCCTAATAAACCTCTGAAATTAAATAAAATTAAGATCCAAATGATGTATGTCTCTTTAAACCTGATGGCATGCAAAACACTGTAACAGGTCCTGAGAGAGATACAAAGAAGTCGAGACAAAGTCTCTTTCTTAAGAGGTTTATAATGTACTCAGGGAAAGAAGATCATGTGTAAGCATGTGTAAAAGCATGTGTAAAAAGTTAAATTTCCATGTAAGGCTTAAATATTAATTTGAGGTAGCTGGGGAAGAAATGTCATAAGGTAGTGTATAATTAATTGAAAAATTGTTTGTTTATTTATTTATTATTTTTAGAGACAGAGTCATGCTCTATTGCCCAGGCTGGAATGCAATGATGTGATCATAGCTCACTGGAGCCTGAAATGCCTGGGTTCAAGTGATCCTCCCACCTCGACCTCCTGGGCAGCTAAGACTACAAGTGTCTGCTACCACAGCTGGCTGATTTTTAATTTTTTTGTAGAGATGGGGTCTCATTATTTTGCCCGGGCTTGTATCAAACTCCTGGCCTCAAGGGATCCTCCTGCCTTGGCCTCCCAAAGTACTAGGATTAGTATGTGAGCCAGCACACTCAGCCAAAAAAATTAATTTTAAAGAAGTCATGACTAAAGGAGTTACTAGAAAAAGAAGTTCCTAAGTCAAGTGTGGCAGGAGAGGCTTTATGGAGAAGCATCTGTCCTGATCTAGATCAGGTGGGATTTGGGTAGATGGAGAAGAGAAGGAGGGAGAGACGGGATGTGAGAACCTAAGCTCAGAGGTAGGAGCATGTGGGGCATATTTGAAGGACTCCAAATCAACCAGCTTGTAGAGACAGGGCTGAAAAGATGGTTGCCTCTTATAAACAGTTTCCTCAAAAGGTTTTTTAAATCTTAAAAGCCGCAGTAGAAGCAGTAGAACTACCACCACCACCAAAGCTTTCATTTGTGATGGGCAATGGATTATTCAAATACCTGGAGGTGTCCTACCTTTTCCACAGTGCTGGTAACCTCCCATCCCCTTTTGGCTGCCAGTTTTTTGAGGGCCTCCACATTGCTGTCACTCAGGGATGCCTAGAATAGAAATATTTTTAAAGCTATGTGTTCAATACATGGATGTGTGATCACATATTTTCTGCTCAAAAAATGGACACTGTTGGAGGAGGTATGTGTTGAGTCCCAGTGATAATGTTGAGTTTAGAACTAAACTACAGGCCGGGTAAAGTGGCTCAAGCCTGTAGTCCCAGCACTTTGGGAGGCCAAGGCACGCAGATCACTTGAGGATAGGAGTTCGAGACCAGCCTGGCCAACATGGTGAAACCCCATCTCTACTAAAAATACAAAAATTAGCCAGGTGTTGCAGTGCAAACCTGTAAACCCAGCTACCTGGAGGCTGAGGCAGAAGAATCGCTTGAACCTGCCACCTGGAGGCAGAGGTTGCAGTGAGGGAAGATTGCGCCACTGCACTCCAGCCTGGGCGACAGAGTGAGACTCTGCCTCAAAAAAACAAAGAAACTAAGCTACAGCTAACATATAATTTTTATCTTGAACCCTTAATTTAGAATTCAGACAAAGTAACTGTATACTTAACAACTGGGTATCTATCATTTTAGTTGGTGTCCTGAGCAAAGACAGACTACCTTTCAGTATGACTGATAATCAACATGTAATAAGTAAACTTGGATTTCTCTTTACATTTAATGGTTAAAAATATTCAAATGATACTACTTTGTTACTGTTTTTATAAAAATGCAAGCTGGTGGGCACACGTCACGGTGAGATGCCGGATGGGACTGTGCCATGCTTCTGGAACATACCTGACGGCAGAGCATCCTGAGTCTGCAGTTTGGGAACTGTAAGAAGTCAAACAAGGCTCAGCTGCCGACTGGTAAGCAGTAACTGATAGCCTGGTTTCGTTTCATTTTGACATGACTGGCTGATATAATCCACCTTGTCACATAGCCTGTGTAGGCAGAACCTAAGCCAGTTAGGCCAGGTGATTTCCATTTTTGTAATGATAAGACTTTTATACGAAGAGCTCCAAATCATAAAACATCACCTGCTTGCTGATATCCCAGTGTATGCAAAGTGGAACCTCTTCTTTGTGGGAAATAACATATTTCCTGGAAAAAAAATTAAAATGTTAAATGAGAGGTTTTTTTTTCTCTGCATTTAGCACACAACAATAACCATAACACTTTCTTGAACTTCTATCAGCCATGGATATCAGTGGAACAATGTGGAAGAACTATTTCCATAAGTCAATAATCAGCCTTTGCGGCCAGGAAAATCAGACCTTCTCTTTTTCTGTTATGTGGGAATAGAGACCCAGAGAGGGGCTCTTATATAATTTGTCAGATTAGCGAAGACTCCATAAAATCATTACACCTTATGTTCCTTACCTGCCTAGGCGAATTCTCTTGCGTGCAATAGCTCCCCGATAGCGTCTAAAATCATCCTTTAATCAAAAACAAAATAAAATAAAATAAAATAAATCTCTACTATCTTAGTGTTATAATCCTTAAGTATCCTTCTCCTAAATCAGTCAAAAGGGCTAACTGGGATGTGGCATCTCTCCATGAACTGACTTCATCAAGTCAGAGCCTCTGTGCTGAACCCACAAAGGGCAGTTGCACTGACAAAGGTGTAATCTTTCCAGTTATTTTCTTCCTTTTTCAAAAGTGGAGATTATTAACATTTCTATTACCAGAATTGTACTCAATTCTCACTACAGAGTTTTCAGAAAAAATTAACATTGGCGATCAGGTAAGTTCGGGATGAGGGAAAGATATGGTTCCCATGAACGTGGCACAGCATCAAGAGCTAGAGGTAAGGAAGCGAGAGAAGAGACCCAGAAATAGGACACAGAAGGTGACATCCTACCCACAGCAGTGTGTGGCCCAGTAGAGGTGAGGTCTTCAGGGCTTCCATTATTTGAACAAATGATCAGAGTGCTTGCAGGGGGGAAAGCAAAAGAAAAAAGCCCACTTCACTTTGTGATGCTGAAAAGAGGAAAAAACCAAAGGCAAAGAGCCAAAGAGGTTGTTGCTGGTGGCGGGAGATTCTGGGTAGAGCTCTCTATTCACAGGTCTGGCTATTGAACCTCGTGACTGACCTTTGAAATGGGCTGAATTCTGGGAAACGTGATGAGATTTTCCTTATCATCAGCAGCATTGTAAATGAGAAAAGCACTGTTGATGTGACGCCCTGGGCCCTCAGCCCATTCCTGACAGTCAAAGGCCTCCACGCGAACTCCAACTTCAACACTGTGAAGGATGACGCAGGGCGGTGGGCAAAGAGGATCTCGACCCATTAGGCCCTCCTTGCCTACTGCCGCCACCTCCTCCAAGCAACAGGAGGATAAGGACCTGGGTTTTCTTCTTTGTTATCAGCAAATCTGTGCAACTATTAAAATCCATTTTCAGGCCAATGGGCTGCTGGACAAACCCCCAAGAGCATTTCCATTTTACTTCCCCACTTTCAAGTGGGAAAAAGGCCAGAAAGGGCTTTATATACATTCATGAACATATTGTGGCAATGTGGGGGAGGGCTTAAATTGTGCCAAAGTTAAGTTTTCTTCCCTAAAAACAATAATTATGTAATTAAAAAATAAACACTGCAATTAGACAGGAAACACAGATATTCTTTTTACATTTAAAAAGAAAAAAATACTAAATCAAATCTTTTCATTGTGTACCAAGAATAATAAAAATAACTGGGAAGTGGTTTGGATTTCATGGTGGTAATACCAGGTCCATTATGAGTTGATTGACCATCTAGTCACTGGGACTGGAAGGAAAAGTTAATAATTATGCAGGGATGACAGGTACAAACCAGGTCCAACTTGGGCCAACTGGGACATACGGTCACCCTTATAAGACAAAAACCAGTCTGTCACAATTTACTAATTGTGAGAAGGCCCCAAGCAGAACAAAGGGTTAAACATGTGTCCATGGATTTTGAAAATTGCATGAAAAAAAATGGAATTTTGTTAAAGTAGTTCCTATACTCACCTCCAGGCTGAAATTAAAAATTACATTTGTGCAAGTTTAAATTTCTTCATAGCAGTCTAAGGGCTCACTTTACCAGGTCTGAAATGTATTGTTGACAATGGCAGTGAAGACAAGACGATCTCCAACTGTAGATGGCCCCCGGAACTTAAACATATCTATGGACTTCAGAAAGGGATGTGCCCAACACAGGCGGCTGGAGAGACAAAGGGAGGGAGAGAGAAGAAAGCGATCACTCGTTCATTCATTGAACAAATACAAAGACAAGTCTTCAACCTATTTTCTAAATAAGCATTTCTTTAAACTTGACTGAAATAAACAACTGGCTTATGTGTGTTGAGGGTAGGTCTGCACGATACCTGCCAATATCTTGGGAAATACCGGGTCCCCGGGTAGTGGGGTCTTTACCCAGATGTTGATGCTTCTACGCCTCTCGTAACAGTCCTACTCTTGTCTCATTTCCTAGGGAAGTCCCTTGGAACAACAAACCAATGCTTTTTGTTCTAATTTGAATTATAGTCATCCGGATAGCTCATGACTGTAGTCTCAAGAAGTTGTGATCCGGGTTGAAGTGGGGCCCAAGTGAAGGCAGGTGTCCTCACACAATTCCTCAGCTTCACAGTTAATCAAATTCACCCACAGATCAAAAGACAAGATTTTCCCCCCAGAAAAGTTACCTGGATTGCTACATAAAGCCTGAAAGGCTAGGAGATACGCATTTTATGATTTTTGTGTGTATGACATGTTGAAATAGTTATATATAATATTTAATTTCAGAAAGGTACTTCCATAATTTTCTACATTTTAGATTCCCACTGTCATCATTCAATTACTCTGTGCCAACACCAAGTGAACAGATGCTGCCATAGTTATATTATAAGCCTTTACAAAGAACATGTTCAATTGCTTTACTGTCATTAAGAATGACAATCTCATTTTAAAAACAAACTCACTTATTTGTGCATGATTTTTAGAAAGGATAACTACAGGTTTCTAACTATAGTCATAACTATAGACATATCAATAATAAAATTATTTTAATTTGAGGGAAATACAACCTTAGCAATTTTCAATGGTTATGAAAATTGTCAGAAGGGCAGATCCTATTCAAATGCATTTCCAGGGTACAGAGTGTTCCCTAAAGTTGCTCAATTACCTACATCTTTCCATTAAGAATAAAATAACCTTTTTGAAATCGAGGAGTCTTTAAAAGTATTCTAGGCCAGGCACGGTGGCTCACGCCTGTAATCCCAGCACTTTGGGAGGCCAAGGTGGGCGGATCATGCGGTCAGGAGATCGAGACCTCCTGACAGGGTGAAACCCCGTCTCTACTAAAAATACAAAAAATTAGCCAGGCGCGGTGGTGGGCGCCTGTAGTCCCAGCCACTCGGGAGGCTGAGGCTGGAGAATGGCGTGAACCCAGGAGGGAGAAGCTTGCAGTGAGCAGAGATTGCGCCACTGCACTCCAGCCTGGGCGACAGAGCGAGACTCCGTCTCAAAAACAAAAAAAAAACACACAAAAAACCCAAAAAAGTATTCTAAATATTCTCTTTCTTCTTTTCCTATTTTTCAGTTAATTCTTTGCCCATAATTATTTTTAACCAGCACCTTTTAAAGTCAGACCTAACTGTAAATTGTCTTTGAAAAGGTTTGTAACTGACTGACTTTATTTATTTACTTATTTATTTATAGAGAGGCTGGAGTGCAGTGGTGTGATCATAGCTCACTGCAGCTTTGAATCCCTGGGCTCAAGTGATCCTCTCACTTCTGCCTCCCAACTAGCTGGGACTATAGGTGCACACCACCACACCAGCACATTTTTTTGTAGAGTCAGGGTCTTGCTATGTTGCCCAAGCTTGTCTTGAACTCCTGGCATCAAGCAATCTTCCTGTCTCGGCCTCCCAAAGTGCTGGGATTATAGGTGTGAGCCACCATGCCCAACCTAGACTGATTATTTTTAACTGTGAAGCCTGTCTTCTAGTTCTATTCTGCATTTACTTTGTCATAAGCTATCAAGACAACGAGTTGTAGTTTCATAAGATCAATATTCATAATTCAGAATAAAGTATTAAAACTGTCATCTCATTTTTATTTTTGAACCAAATATTTAAACATTCACCTTCAAACAAAAGGACAGATTAATCCTAAAGTAAGCAAGTAAATGATTTAGAAATCATTATAAAAGGCAACATTTTCCTCAGTCTTTTCCTTGACTTCTTGAGTAGCCCAAGAACTGGATCTCAGTCCCTTTCTATTTTCTCCTCACTGGTCCCAAAATCATATGCCGAAGGTCAAAACCAAGAACCTTGCAGAAATAGTAGCCACCGTCTCCATCCAAGCCATAATCTGCCCACCGAATGTATTTCCGTGATGGTTTGCATGGGGTGGGAGGACCAGTTCAATGCTCTGAACAGAGGTGCCCCTTGTGGAAACCGCTCCTTCCTCTTCATCAAAAAGGAGATCTGAAAGGTGGATGTAAACATTAATGATGGTGGAGTGAACCATAGGCCCTGGGGCTCCAGCTTTTCCTTCCCAGCAGCACATTCAACTCGGATTTATGGAAAAATTAAAGTTTTCTCAAAGGCTTAAGACTGAGCAAATTGACAGGTTCTACAGAGTGACTCTTAATGGTGAATATTTGCAGTGAATTGGGTTAAGATAACATCAGAAAGGGCCTTTAGAGATCGTATTCTAGCCTATAAAATAAGTCTACTGGAATGTTGATGGAAAGAATGGTTACACTGAAACTGGAGTTGTTCGTGGTGGGGTAGGGACAGATCAGGACAGGAAGGGGCAGAAATGTTGGGGGTGATGGATATGTCATTATCTTGATTGTGGTGATGTTTTCACAGGTGTAAACTTCCGTCAAAACTTATCAAATTGTATGCTTTAAATATGGGCCATTGTTTGTCAATTACACCACAATAAAGTTGTTAAAAATAAAGGAATCTGAGCTACGAAGGACCAGAGACACCAGAAAGCTTGAAACACTACCTTTAGAATGGAAATATGGCCTGCTGTGGAAACTGTTTGTAATGATTGCAGTCACAAGCAGGAAAGACACACTCTGTTATACTTCTTCACATCCTTCTGCTTTCGTTTTTTTTTTTTTTTTTAGACGGAGTCTCACTCTGTCATCTAGGCTGGAGTGCAATGGTGCAATCTTGGCTCACTGCAACCTCAGCCTCCCAGGTTCAAGCAATTCTTCTGCCTCAGCCTCCCGAGTAGCTGGGATTACAGGCGCATACCAGCATACCTGGCTTATTTTTGTATTTTTAGTAGAGATGGTTTTCACCATGTCGGCCAGGCTGGTCTCGAACTCCTGACTTCAGGTGATCCGCCCTCCTCGGCCTCCCAAAGTGCTGGGAGTACAGGCGTGAGCCACCGTGCCTAGCCTTTCTGCTTCTTTTGAATATCTGCTCCATTTACTAACAAATTGGTTTTTACTCTTAACAATGGAGAAATCTGACTGCAAAGCAGTAAAATGTATTCAATTATGCTTTTTGCATCATGGAGTGAACCACCAGCTAGGTTTCCAGCTCACATGCTATTGTTGGGGACCAGGGGGAAAGGATTTACAACTTGGGGCACCATCCTGGCTGTACTGTCAGAGGCAGAGCTGAGCTTGCAGTGTGAGAGGGAAGATACACCCAGCAACTGTTGGTGCTCTCAGCACAGTCTCCGCTGGTGATCCGGAAGTGTAGTCACAGAAACCCTTAACTCCACTTCCTAATATAATTTTTAGATTTATCATTAATTGATGGTCTCTTATTTTTTCTTATTTTCATTGATCATTTCAGTCCCCAGCTTAAAATAAATGAGTAGCTACCCATTGTTTTCATATAAAACCCCAAATCCTTCCCACGGCCTGCAAGCCCTGTCTTCCTGGTCTGGCCTCACTCTCCCTCGCCCTTTGCTCCAGCCACACTGGTCTTTTTTCACTTCCTGAGGAAGTATTATCTTCAACAACAGGGCGTTCGTCACATCCCTGCTATCTACAGCAATCCCCCTGGCCACCACCACCTGTGTCTTCAATTTCACTCATACTCTGTGGCCCCTGCTTGGTCATCACTTCCTCAGGGGAGCCTTCTCTGACCTCCACAGCTCAACCTCACCTTCAGGGTCTCCCGAAGGATCTCTCTTTCATGGCTATAGTTTTATGTTATTTGTGTGCCCTTTTATTATGTGACCCACTAGATTCTAAGCTTTTTGGTGCAGGGACTATGGATTTTTTAAATTCTCATATAATTCCTGAACATAGGTGCTTAATAAATATTTATTAAATGAAATGAATGAATAAACAACTTAGCTGATTTCCTTAACATTCATAGTCCTTACTCTCAATAGAATATTTTTAGGTAATAAAATGGTTGTACTGACACTTCTGTCTGCTGTTGATGAGAGTCCCCACTGGTCCCCATTTTTGCTTAGAAGTATCAGACACTCAACTATTTCCAGTTTGGTGGGTGTGGAAGAGTATCTCATGTTGGTTATAATTTGCATTTTCCTGATTACTAATGAGTTCCAACATCTTTTTACATGTATATTAAGCATTCTTGTCACCTCTTCATGAAATGTCTCTTTATATCATTTGCTTCAAATATTGGTTGTCTCATTTCCGGAGATTTTTTTTGAATGTTAGACATTTCTCTCCATTCTCCACATCTCCTAACCTCCCTTACACATTTCCCATTTCTTTGTCTATCGGGCTGCATTCTAGTTAACTCTATCAGATCTATCTTCCAGTTCCCTGTCTTCTCTGCTGTTTCATTCATTCACTAAGTTTCAAATTTTAATTATTATATATTCTTTTTTATAGAAATTGTCTTTCTTTGTTAAACCTTCTAGGTTATCATTTTTTTTTTTGTTCTTGCATTATACTCTTGATACTCTTTTATTTCTTAAAACATATTAAGCCTCTTACTTCATCTTACTTGATAAATTCATTATCTGCTGTCTTTGTGGGCCTCGTTCAGACTTTGTGGGGCCTGGTGTCACTTCCAGATCTTGGTGCCTTGCTTATTTCTGTCTCTTATGATTTCTCACTAGGGTCTCATATTGCTCAGATCTTTTTCTGTGGAAATTCTTGAGAGCTGGCTTTAAAGTCATTTCTTCACAAAAGAGCTGTATTTGCAGTTGCAGATCACCTGGGGTCCTACAACACGGCACCACTGTACACTAAAGTTTCCTTGTTCTGTTTTAGCCCAGACAGGTCATGTGACTTCTGAGGATCCAAATCTGCATGAGGATGCACTTGTGATTGAATTCTTAAAGGGAAATTTTTTTTTTCCCCATTCTACCTAAGGCTAAGGTTCTCTGGAGGGTGGAATTTTTCTAGTTAACTCACTGAGGGAATCACCTTTAGGAGGTTCCAGCACCAAGGAAGGTTCCCTGATCCAACCTTCTCCCTCACATGGGCCCCTCGTTTTGTCTCCTGAGCCCAAGTAGGTCCATTACACACAAGCTCTATGTCTTCAGGCACCTGCTAGGTTCTCCAGAACAAATGCCAGCCCCAATGCTTCCTTGCAGTGCTGCTTTTGTGTTTTCTCACCATTTCTGGACTTCAAAGTTTTCTCTTATTTTTCTGCTGGCTGAGATGTGCTTGCAAAGATGTTTGTAAATATTTTTCCAGAAATATTTGGTTTTACACAACAATGAATCCACTATATTGCTAGAATCAAAATTGAATCACTTTCTAAAGTGATATTTAAAAGAAATATGCAATCTTAATCCCTTCCCATTTCTCTCTCTTTCTAAAATTGATTTTATTAGAAGATGTTTTATACATATCCCAAACTAGTATTGATTGAGGTTGTTTTCAGGCTAATGTTGCTTACTCAAACGGTACATTTTTTGTTTAAAATAAATTAATACAATTACCTGACTTCAAATTATGCTACAGAGCTATAGTAAGCAAAACAGCATGGCACTGGCATAAAAACAGACACATAGACCAATGGAACTAGAACTAGAACTGGGAACCCAGAAACAGATTCACACACCCACAGTGAACTCATATTTGACAAAGGTGCCAAGAACATACATTGGGGAAAGGACAATCTCTTCAATAAATGGTGCTAGGAAAACTGGATACTCATATGCAGAAGAATGAAACTAGGCCACTATCTCCTATGATACACAAAAATCAAATCAAAATTGATTAAAGACTTAAATCTAAGACCTCAAACTATAAAACCATTACAGGAAAACATCGGGGAAAGTCTCCAGGACATTGATCTGGACAAAAATTTATTGAGCAATACCCCACAAGCACAGGCAACCAAAGCAAAAATCAACAAACAGAATCACATCAAGTTAAAAAGCTTCTGCACAGCAAAGAAAAGAATCAACAAAGTGAAGAGACAGCCTACAGAATGGGAGAAAATATTTGAAAGTTATCCATCTGATAAGCAATTAATAACCAGAATATATAAGGAGCTTAAACAGCTCTGTAGGAAAAAATCTAATAACCTGATTAAAAAATGGGCCAAAGATTTGAATAGACATTTCTCAAAAGAAGACATGCAAATGGCAAACAGGTATATAAAAAGGTATCGACATCACTGATCATCAGAGAAATGTAAATCAAAACTACAATGAGATATCATCTTACCCCAGTTAAAAATGCCTTTTATCCCAAAGACAGGCAATAACCAGTGCTGGAGAGGATGTGGAGAAAAGGGAACCTTCATACACTGTTGGTGGGAATGTAAATTAGTACAACTCCTATAAAGAACAGTTTGGAGGTTTCTCAAAAAACTAAAAACAGAACTACTATCAGATCCAGCAATCCCATTGCTGGATTCACAACCAAAAGAAAGGAAATACTGAAGAGATATATGCACGTCCATGTTTGTTGCAGCCCTGTTCACAATAGCTAAAATTTGGAAGCAACCTAAGTGTCTATCAACAGACGAATGAATAAAGAAAATGTGATACATATACACAACAGAATACTATTCAGCCATAAAAAAATGAGATCCTGTCATCCGCAACAACATGGATGGAACTGGAGATCAGTATAAGTGAAATAAGGCACAGAAAGACAAACATCGCATGTTTTTACTTATTTGTGGGAGCTAAAAATCAAAACAATTGAACTCATGGAGATAGCAGAAGCATGCTTATGAGAGGCTAGGAAGGGTAGTGGGAGGGTAGGGATGGTTAATGGGTACAAAAATATAGTTAGAAAGAATGAATAAGACCTAGTATTTGACGGTACAACAGGGTGACTATAGTCAATAATAATTTAATTATGTATTTAAAAATAACGAGTATCATTGAATTGTTTGTCACACTTGAAGGAGTGGATACCCCATTTTACATGATGTGATTATTGCACATTTGTATGCTTGCATTACAATATTTCATGTATTCCATAAATATATACACCTACTATGTACCCACAAAAACTGAACTGTGTGTGATAGTGATGGTCTCTGAAGGTGAGACGTGAGATGGTAGGCAGACTTACTTTTTAATTATATGCCTTTTTATGCATTTTGCATTTTTTACCCTGTGCATGTACTATCTCTTTAAAAATAGTTTTTAAATAGTTATAAACTAAAAAAATTAAGAGAAGGCCTTATGAGAGACATTGTAAAGACTCAAATATAAAGCAGCTCCTTCTTTTCTGAGGGAAAACTTTAAAGAGAAACCACATACTTCCTATGAAGACACATACAGTATATACTGGAACCTGTAGAGGGAGGTGCTATGTGAGGTTATACATACACCAGCATCAGCTATGATATGTATGCAGAAATATATTGAGTTAGATGACTTTGGTGCAGAAGTTTGCTTATTTGGAGTTAGTTTACAACCAATGAAAAAATAGGGTTTTCCCAGGTTCAGAGAGCAATTCAGGTTCACAGTTCCGGTTTGGGCTAAGTAAACAGACCTGACCCTTTCTGCTGGCTTTGGATGTTCTTAAAGTACTGTGTCATCATCCTGCTTTGACAACTTTACATTCAGTCTACATTTGTAGATCAGGAACTTTGACCTGAATTAAGGTCATGCTAGCCCTAGTTTTCTTTCTGCATATCCAGAAAATTAACCAGGATAATGCTCTTAAGATCTGATTTTCTTACTCAAAAATTATAATTAAAATGCTTTCAAATTTTAAATTTTTCCCCTATATGTCAAGCTTACAAATAATGATCCAGTAGTATTTCTGAGATGTGCGTGCTTACACACATCCCAGAAATATCCTACTTTTACAAAACTAATCTCATCTCTTTTATTTTCTTCTGAAAGGATATGATCTGGATTCAATGTTCTCACTGTTCTAATAATATACATTTCCATCGTACAACATCTTGAAAAATATTCCAATCTTTTATGTTTGATATTTATAACCAATGCAAACCCCTGGTTTTCTGACAACATGGTACCAGAACAGAGATGATCTGGTTCTCTTCTTTTAGAACATACACTGTCCTGTCAAAAACCAACTCCATCAGATCTAAGGTAGAGAAATCACACACTACACAACAGCTTTAAATGTCAGAGTCTGGCTCTTACATTCTTTAAGATGACTTGCTTTTAAGTTCTCTGGCACCTTTGATGGCATGGAAGTTAGTAAAATTTTCCAAAACGAAATCAGATCAATGGAATTAGGTTAAAAGTTGTTTTATGTGAAAGGATGTAGAATAATCTAAATTAGGGCAGATTAAACAAAGCAGGTGATAAAAGAAGACTTTGAAACAAATCTATAATTTGAAATTAAACTAGACATGTAGATGTAGATCTAATCTGGCCAACTTTGTAACACACTGAAACGCAAGTCAATTGCAATCGTTTTATCTCTGTATTTGAATGACTGTCATGTGTGCCTGTTACTAATTTACACAATCTCCAGTACTCAAAGTACTGTTAGTGTTGTGCAAATTGTCTGCTGCTGATTTCACTTATTAGTGCAACTTGTACAATACCAGAAGAAGCCAGTGCAGCCACCCATGTTTACCTGGCTCATGTTACCTTGAGGGGGGTGTGAAGACAGCTTCAGTCACCATCCTAGCAACCCTTCCCAATAGACGAACCCTCGCAACGGAGCTCAGGGTAGCAGAGATCCCTATTCCTCCAAGACAAAAACATGACAACAATTTCCCAGGGTCTAAAGTGCAGATTTGACATGAATTATCTCTTCCTCTTATAATTAACTTCTTCCTCAATAATTATTATCAATTATCTGGGTTTTTGTTTGTTTGTTTTTGTTTTGTTTTGTTTTGTTTTTTGAGTCGGAATCTGGCTCTGTGGCCTAGGCTGGACTGCAGTGGTGCGATCTTGGTTCACTGTAAACTCCGCCTCTTGAGTTCAAGCAATTCTCTTGCCTCAGCCTCCTGAGTAGCTGGGATTACAGGAGTGCACCACCATGCCCCGCTAAGTTTTGTGTTTTTAGTAGAGACAGGGTTTCACCACGGTCTCGAACTCCTGATCTCAAGTGATCTGCCTACCTCGGCCTCCCAAAGTGCTGAGATTATAGGCATGAGCCACCGCCAGGCCTCATCAGTCATCTTGATCAGCCTGGAACCATGACCAAATTTCTCCTAGCCTGAAAAACAATGCCCCTTGACTTTGAGGGTCTCCTGTAGCTCCAGGCTATTTCTTTCATCCTTCACAGCAAAGTTCCTGTGAAGTATCTGTCTTTAACTGTTGGCTCTAATTCCTCCTGTGGTGGGGACCTCTCAAACAATAATACAAATGACAGCACGTTCTGCATGCCTGACACTTTCTATATTAACTCATTTAATGCTCCCATAAACCCATTATGTAAGTACCTTTATTATTCCCATTTACAGTTCTCGTTTTGTTTATTATTTACATCGCCTCAGAAAGCTGAGAAAAGCAAAGTCAGAGGTTTTGGTTATAGACCTGTTACAGTGCTATTCAGCATAACACAGAAGGAGATCCTGTCATTTGCAACAACATGGATGGAACTGAGGTCATTATGTCAAGCAAAAGAAGTAAGGCACAGAAAGACGAACATCGCATGTTCTCACCTATTTGTGGAATCTAAAAATCAAAACGATTGAGCTCACGAAGACAGAGAGCAGAAGGATGGTTCTGCAAAGTCAGAGGACTTGCTTACAGACCTGGATAAGAAAAGTACTGGATAAGAAAATAAAAAGAGCAGCTTTGTGCTGGGGCAACCACTGACTATGAGAGAAAGATGAGGCAATGCATAGGTCCAGATCCTAGCAATTCGCCTTTAGGAGTAAGTCCGGTGGAAGGAGGCGGCTCTCTCCAGGGTGGATGGTTTGGGGTGAGTGGGCCGATGGAAGCCTCCTGCTTCCTGTGGGGCTGGGTCCAGAGGTCAGAGAGGAGCAAGCTCCACCTCAGATGGCTAGAGTGAAGGAAAACACCTTGAGGGAAGTGAGGTCCTGCCACATGCTAGTGCTGCTGTGGGACACAATGCATCAGTTTCCCACCAAAGCAAAGGCTCTGAACTAGCCAAGCGGCTCTAAGAGCTGCAATGGCCACTGTGTCCCTCACTGTCCACATGTCCTGCAACAGATGACATTCGGGCCGTCGGGGCCAGGAGACTCACAGCTCTACTTCCCTCCCCACCCCCCGCATCCTTGTACACGTGCTTCTAACAAGCCTGGTGATAGAAGTGTTTACTTGGGCCTGTGCATATGACATAAAGGTTATGGTAAACTGTCCCTCATCCCATTATTCCTCTAAATAATTAAGGATATCCAAATGTCTCCCACACTTCTTCTAACTCCACACTTGCCGACGTCACCAATGCCTTCCTGATTCCCAGTCCAGCAGACAGGTTTTATTCCTCACCTCCTGGAACGCAGTTGACCACTATTTCTTCTTGTAACTCTACTTCCTTGGCATGTGACACCGCTCTCTCCAGCTCTCCCTGTAGCCCTCTGATTAATCCCTCCAGGTCTCCTTGGTAGGTTTGTCTTCCTGGATCCTCTCTTAGATGCCTGTGCTCCGCAGGTTCCATTCTTGGCCCAGCATGCTGTGCGCTGCAGGTTGTCTTCATTTGAACTACTTCTTTAAGTGGCTGTCTCTCAGATGGGGTCTCCCCAGCTGTGGTCTCTTCCTTTTGGATGTCCACAGGCACATCAGACTCCATATGCCTAAAACTGAACTCATTATCTACCTCCTAAAAGTTGCCCTTCCCTGCCCCTCAGATCCATGATCTCAGTTCAGGGCACAACTGCTAACCAACTGCTCCAAGCAGACACCCAGGAGTCAGCCTATGCTCCTTCTTCCTCGCTCTTCTCCCCACAGCCAATCAGTGACCCTATTTTGTTGGTGTGACCTTGCGTATATTTTTAAACTCTTTCCCTCCTGTCTCTCCCCGCTATTACTGCCCGGTTCAGGCACCCCTCATCTCTCCCCTGGTCTCTCTCCCTCTAGCCAGGGTGACCATATTAAGTGCAAACCCGGTCATGCCCCAACCCTGCTCAAAATCTTTCAATGGCACCCATCAAGAACAGAAGAAAGGACAAGCTTCTCAGCATGGCCCAGGGAGCCTCCGTGACACAATCTGACCTTCTTCCTCTCCCGCCTCCCTCTACCTTGCATTTTCTCTCTAGCAATACTCTTGTGTTGGTGGCTTCTCAGCACACAGCGTCCTGGTTCATACCTCCGCGTCTTCACCCTCACTGCTACGTGCTTCCTTGCCTTCCCAACTTTCTTCTCATAGCCCCTCGTCCAGCAAGTCTCTTGTGAAGCCCCAAGGGCACTTCCTCTGGGCTCCCACATTACTTAGAGTCTACAGCTCTCTGTTCACTTACCATATTACTTAGAAACTATTAAATATGTCTGTCTCCAGCACTAAACTACAAGTTTCTCAGGAGCAAAGACCCTGCATTTTTCATCTTTATACCTCTAGTGGCAAACAGGTTCCTGGCACATGACAGGCATTTCATACAGAATTGTTGGGAAGAACTACCAGTCAGTTGGTAGTCTTTCCTTTCTGCTGAGAGGGAAGGAGTCCTTCCACCTAAATGACTATGAGTGATTTTATCCACAAGCACACACACACACTCCATCCAGCAGGCACCGGGGCAGACTGGCCAGCACCTCATGCGTCACAGGGTCACCCTCTTCCTGGTGGGCAGCAGCTTGATCTAGAGAGTTCCTGGTAAAAGGGTGGAGAATGACCTTGAGACATGTGATTCAGATGAGGGATGACTTGGAGAGGATGCAAGCAGTTCTTGTAAGAATCTCTGGATAAACATGCACAGATTTCAAAAGAACTGTTTCTTGCCGGGTGCAGTGACTCACACCTGTAATCCCAGCACTTTGGGAAGCCAAGGCGGGTGGATCACCTGAGGTCAGGAGCTCAAGATCAGCCTGGCCAATGTGGTGAAAACTCGTCTCTACTAAAAACACAAAAATTAGCTGGGCGTGGTGGTGCATGCCTGTAGTCCCAGCTACTCTGGAGGCTGAGGCAGGAGAATCGCGTGAACCTGGGAGGCAGAGGTTGCAGTGAGCTGAGATTGTGCCACTGCACTCCAGCCTGGGTGATAGAGTGAGATCCCATTTCAAAAATAAAAAAAAAGAAAAAAGAAAAAAAAGAAGAACTGTATTTTGACATTGTCAGTCAGACTTCTGGTTGTTTAGTGGCTTATTTCTACTTTCTCCTTATGAACTCAGGTAGTGTAATTTCAACGAGGACAGAAAGCTTTTCTTAAAAGACGTAACTGTGGAAAGGAAGACCAGTGAAACTAGGGAAACTGCATATACTTATTAAAAACTGTGTAAAATGCTTGAGTTTTCCTAAGATGTCCTAAGAGATTTACTTGTCATGCATAGTACGGGTTTGCTCATTAGTAAGTATTTTATCTGTCATTTCATTCTTCCTTGGGATTTTAAGGATGAGGAGACAGCAGGTTTTGGTTTTTATTAATGGTTGTCTCATCTGCCTCAGGGTTGTTCTCTCGGTTCAGCTATTTCATTACTTGAGCAAAATGCATTTGAAATGTATTTTGGTGCTGAGACCAACTTTACAAACAGAGACTTGCTCCTCTTAACACCGTCATTTAATGATGAAGTCTTCATTTCCTTAAAAATAATTTGATCTGGGCTGGACACAGTGGCTCATGTCTATAATCCCAGCACTTTGGGAGGCTGAGGCGGGCGGATCACCTGAGGTCAGGAGTTCAAGACCAGCCTGGTCAACGTGGCGAAACCCTGTCTCTACTAAAAATACAAAATTAGCTGGGCATGGTGGCAGGCACCTGTAATCCCAGCTACTAGGGAGGTTAAGGCAGGAAAATTGCTTGAAACTGGGAGGCAGAAGTTGTAGTAAGCCAAGTTCGCACCATTGCACTCCAGCCTGGGCAACAAGAGCGAAACTCTGTCTCAAAGAAAAATAAAAAAAAAAAAAAACAAAGTTGGTAATGGGTATTGCCCTTTGAAAGGTCAGCAATGAGTAGAAACCTTTGAAAAATCTCTTTTTTAACCCGAAGTCTTCGGTGGGGTGGTCCCAGGATATCACCTGGGGCACAATAAAGGCCCTGCACTTCTGCTACACTGGCTGCTACCTCTCTCTTTCCTCTGGCATTTCTATGCACTCTTTCTCCTTCTCTTTTGACATCCTTATTCTGACATGTTCTTGTCCTCTGCTTTCCTTCCTCTTCTTCCTGTGCCTTCCTTTGGAGCCAAGGGGTGCTGAACCTTCTGCCCTCCTGGCAGCAGTCAGCCTGTGGGGCCTGGGCAGGCTCACTCCACTTCCTCCCCTCTCTCATTGTGCTCTCCACTGGCATCCCCTGGGGCTTCAGAAGATGGGGTCAGACAAAAAGAAAGGGCAGAGGACGGGCAGGGGCGGTGCTCTGCCTTTCCCCACCAGTCTGGCTCCAGGAGGCATCAAAGAGCCCAGGAAATCACTGCCAGAGAACGAAGGAAGTGTGGCTCATAAAACACAGGGTGATTGTGGAAAGCACCAGGCAACAGGAGCAGGATCTTACAGCCTCCGCTTATATCCCATATGATCTTTAGCAAGTTTCTTTCCTGCTCAGAGTTGCAGCTTCCTGCTCTGTTGAGATTACATGCAGCTCCTATGAAACTGTGGATGAGAAACTGCTTAGTGAGCCACGAAGCACCGTGTCAAAGTACGGCATTGTCATCAACCCTTCATTCAGCCATCATTAGCGAACACATGCTTACTAATGACTGCCTGGTCCCTGTCACTCTTTTTCCCCATCTCCTCTCCTGGAGATCTTCCAATTTAAAGAAGCGTTAGGTGTTAGCAGTTACATTCTCAATGGCCAGGCCCTTCCTTCTCTAGTCACCAGGTTTGTTGGAAAAGATACCTAGTGTCATCAGGATTGAATGGTAATAATAAGGTGAAAATAAGTGTGCTCTAAGAAAAGGCTCCTTTGCCTGTCACAGTCATAGAATTAAAGTTCTTATAAGTGGATTTACTGACCATCAAAGTTGCTACTTTCCTTCATTAAATTGTTAAAGGTATCTTCATGTTGTAATCGAACTTTCCTTCTCTCAGCAGCCAGATTATGTTCCACATGATCTTGTTCAGTTAGAAGTGTGACTGGTTTTAAATGAATCTAGAGAAAGAAAAGCATTTATCTTTTATTGCCTTGTTAAATTATAAAAGCACAGCATGAATTTTGCAAAAACAAATGATATGCTACATGGTTCTCTAACTCAAGTAAATAGAACTTTCATGAGTGTTTTCACTAAACATGTTATGACTAAATTTTTTCTTAAATTATTTTTAAACTAAAAAAATCAACACAGGCTTAATTATTTCTTCATGCAACAAGATATGTGTTTTAAAAAGTTCTCTCTATTAATTTTCCCTGATTTTTAAAATTTTTCAACAGAACTACAAAATAAGAAATTATTCAAATCGATGAATGAGGAGGGAGACTTTGACTCCACTGAAATCTAAATGTTTCCTGTCTTTTGCAAAATTAAGAAAGCAAAGAGAGGGAATAAAGATGTTCTAGAGAAAGCTATCTTATACCATGAGGTATTCCCAATTTGGAAATTTCATTACATGGTGAAAACATTATCTAACAAGCAAAACAAAAGAATCAATATGTGGGAATAAAGCTTTCACCAACCTCCAGAAACCTGGAAATATGAGGCAACAGAACCAAGAGCTCAAATTCTTACATAAATGTCCTCTGCTGACACTGTGTGTAGAAGGAAGGGTCACCTTGAAGCTGGACTGGGGTAGCTCCATGCTTATTTCCAAGATACTCAAAGTCTGGTACTGACCCTTGACCAAGATAAGGATGAAATAAGCTAGTGATCCCTGGGTGTGGGGGCTCACACCTGTAATCCCAGCACTTTGCGGGGGCTGAGGCGGGCAAGTCACTTGAGGTCAGGTGTTCAAGATTATAGGTGTGAGCCACTGCACCTGGACAACATGGTGAAACACTGTCTCTACTAAAAATACAAAAAGTAACAGGGTATGGTGGAATGCATCTGTAATCCCAGTTACTTAGGAGGCTGAGGCACAAGAATCGCTTGAACCCAGGAAAAGGAGGTTGCAGTGAGCCAAGATCATGCCAGTGCACTCCAGCCTGGGAGACAGAGTGAGACTCCACCTCAAAAAAAAAGAAAAAAAAAAAAGCTGGTGATTTATGATATGCTGCTTAAAGTCCAAAACTCCCCTGGACTACCTGTGGAGTTTGGTTAGGAGTGTGTAGATTGATGGCATGCACTGGTTTAACTCCTTTTTTTTTTTTTTTTTTAAACTCTGTTGTACAGTGTGTAATCTGGAGCACAGTGGTGTAATCATAGCTTCCTGTAACCTCAAAATCCTGGCTCAAGGGATCCTCCCAGTAGGACTGCAGGCAAGCGTCACTATGCCTGTCTAACTTATTTTTATTTTTATTTTTTGTAGAGATGAGGGCTCACTATGTTGCCCAGGCTGGTCTCAAACTCCTGGCCTCAAGCAATCTTTCCTTCTCAGCCTCCCAAAGCACTGTAATTATAAGTGTGAGACACTGCACCCAGCCTGATTTAACAATTTTTGTAGTGTTGTTTCAGTTGTGTGACTAGCAGGGTATACAAGACTGCTTGGTAAACTTGTGTGTTGGTTTTCCTGAAACCAAGATACCTTGCGTATGTTTTGGTGATTCCTATTCCACAGAAGTACATCTTGTGTGACTAAGGCCCCTGAGGCATAGCTGTGCCTGGAGGCCTCGGCCCTCTCTGAGGCTGGCCTGTGCTTGCTTTCTCCTGCCGCACCATCTGCTTTAGCTTAGTAAGGCTTTGCATGAGTGTACCCTGTGGAGTCTTGCACGTCCCTTCAATGATCTGGCCTGTGCAATTGTTGAACTAAGTCTGGTTAATCATTGCCAATTTCTTTTTTGTCTTTTAATCAGCCTACATTATGCTTTGAACCAATTTCATCCTAAAATAAACTCACTGTGAACAGTGATTCAGGTAGTCCTATGGGTTCAAACCAAACCACTGATTTTTCATGGATCTCTTTGTGATGAGCTACTGAACCAGCATATTAGCAACTAGGAAATAAGTTAGTCTGGAAAGGTGCTTTACAATTAAGGTTATCTGAACCAACCAATTATGCTAGCACCATAATGGATCTGACTTTCCACTTTCAGAAACCAGTTCTCCAGTCTCAAGAGAGATTGGACTGAAGTGTTACTATTCTATTCTTTTTTTCTTTTTTAGAGACGGAGTTTTGCACTTGCTGCCCAGGCTGAAGTGCAATGGCACAATCTCGGCTCACTGCAACCTCTGCCTCCTGGGTTCTAGTGATTCTCCTGCCTCAGCCTCCCAAGTAGCTGGAATTATAGGCATGCACCACCATGCCCAGTTAATGTTTGTATTTTTAGTAGGGCGGGGGGGGGAGTTCTGCATGTTGGCCAGGCTGGTCTTGAACTCCTGACCTTAGGTGATCCACCCGCCTCGGCCTCCCAAAGTGCTGGGATTACAGGCATGAGCTACCATGCTCAGCCAAATATTATATCCTTATTCCACACATCCATGAAGTTGGAGTGAGAAGTCTGAGGCTGGAGGGGGAAAATGACAGACTTCCTCTGCTGCCCCATGCAAAGGAATGGGATGGCAAGGTGTGTTCCTTTGTCACTTGCTCTCAGATACGGGCACCTGCACCCATCTCATAATCTCTCATTTCCAAGAGTCTGGAGATTTGTGGGGATGTCAGGAAAAACAGAATGGTTGGGAAGACTATCTCAGTGTCTCAGATTTTAGTGAACACAGGCTCTGTGGGATGCTTTGGCAAAGTACAGATTCCAAGATTCCACGCTAGTGATTCTAATTCAGTAGGTCCATGATATGGCCCAGAAAACCTCATTTTAACAAATAGAATTAGCTGATATGAACTTCCATTTGAAAAACAACACCCTTGGGCAATATGAATTTGCCTTGCAACGTGTTTAATGTTAACTGAGAGTGGAGGCCAGGGGCCATGGCTCACACCTCAGAACTTTGGGAGGTCAAGGCGGGCAGACCAGCCTGACCAACATGGTGAAACCCCATCTCTACTAAAAATACAAAAAAAAAAAAAAATTATTCAGGCACGGTGGTAGGAGCCTGTAATCCCAGCTACTTGGGAGGCTGAGGCAGGTGACTCTCTTGAACCTGGGAGGTGGAGGTTGCAGTGAGCTGAGATTGTGCCACTGCACTCCAGCCTGGGTGACAGAGTGAGACTCTGCTCAAAAACAAAAGACTAAGAGTGGGAGAAGTGCCCCAGGGTACAAAGCTCTGCAGGGACACCTGCCACTGGCACTATGATGATCCAACTCAGCCCTAGCCCATCTCTATGCCTCCTGGCTCACATGAGGAAGAGGAGCTGGTGAGTGTGGTTCTGCCACCACCTCTCCTGGGTACAGTGGAAACATTTGTCTGGCTTTAAAGTGGGAGGCAGTCTGAAGAAGGCTTCAGACAAAGAGACTGAGAAGGACCTCTCCTTGCTTCAGAGTAGGGCTAGGAGAAGCCACTGTGTCTAGCTCTGGGATGATCCTTGGAGTGAAAGACTCATATTCTAGATTGAATTATCACAGTGTTTAGACTAAACGGGACCCTCCTCCACGCACCCTGACACTGAAAAAAAAATGCCAAGAAATTATAAGGAGCAAATCCCCAGCAGCCTCCAGATGAGTGGATCTGGGTTGCGGCCGGGCAGCCGGCTAGGCACACTCATCAGGCCAAAGTATCGCTTTGGAGGGTGTTTTCACCCCACATGCCCAGAAGCTTATTTTTAAACTTCAATAACTCAGCAATGTTGACAATTTTCCTTCAGGTATTAACAATGGTTAATCTATAACATGCAACTGCTTGCTAAATTGCTCTTGATTTTTTAAAAAAAGATTTAATTTTAACTCAATTTTGAGTTATATGACCACAAATGAAAAGCACTAAACCAGTAGGCAGTATTTTAAAGAAACTGATAGGACCTTCAGATCATTTAAAACAATGTGGATTATTTTTTTGTATTTTACAAACTTTCTATATTGTCTTTTCTCTAAGGTACTTTTCTCTAAAGTTCCTATTCCTCTGATGTTACCACAGAATGATAACTTTTACAATAAATATTGGTGAATAACAAATCTTGGGAAAGTATATCTCATGGAAAGAAGAAATGTCATTTTTTTCTATAACATTCTGATGCAATTGTTACTATGTCCCTGAATTACATGCTAGATACATCTTCATATACAAAATTTACCTTTTCTTTTCCAACTGGTTTGGCTACAAATGTGGAGAAAGCCACACTAACAAGCTTCTCAATGCCAGTGAGCATGTCCTGTACCATGACCTTGATACTGATCTACAATGAAAAAAAAGATAAATAAATACACTCTTGGCCATCCAGAAACAGTTCAGATTTCAGCATTCAAAATGTAGTCATATGTATGCACCATTACTCTCTTTCATTTTAAAAATGAAACCAGAATTTTAATTTATTTTTAAGCAATAGAATTCTTTCAATGATGTTCTATAACATTGGACAATTAACTTTTTCTGATTATAAAAATTATTTATCATGTAAAATTTGTGGAATCTGACTATCCAGAGTATATATTATCAGTAATTCCATCACCCAGAGATAATAATTATTAAATTTTAGCTGAATTTTCTTCTAGCTTTTTATATTTATATATCATATATGACATATAAATGTATGACATATCACATATGACTTATAAATGTATATGACATATCACACATGACATATAAATGTATATGACATATATGATATATAAACATATATGACATATCATATATGATATATAAATGTATATGATATATAAATGTATATTATTTATGATATATAATACATAAACATACATATCACATAATACATATATATATTACATAATATGTACACACATTTCATAATATATACATATGACATGAAATATGTGTGCATATATGCATGTGTATATAAAATTATTGTAATGTATTTACAGTTTTATGTTCTGATTTTGTTTTGTTTTGTTTTGAGACAGAGTCTTGTTCTGTCGCCAGGCTGGAGTGCAGTGGCACCACCTCGGCTCACTGCAAGCTCCGCCTCCCGGGTTCAAGCCATTTTCCTGCCTCAGCCTCCGTCGTAGCTGGGACTACAGGCATGCAGCACTACACCCAGCTAATTTTTTGTATTTTTAGTAGAGACAAGATTTCACCATGTTGGCCAGGATGGTCTCAACCGCTTGACCTTATGATCCGCCCACCTCGGCCTCCCAAAGTGTTGGGCTTACAGGAGTGAGTCATCACACCTGGCCTATTCTAATTTTTAAAAATTTGACATTATATGATAAGCTGTTTTAAAATTCATTATTACTAAATATGGTTTTGAAAACAAGATATTGGTGACTGCCTTATAAAACCACCAGAGAGATGTACCATAACTTTTTTTAGCCTTTACTCTCAGAGCTTTTTTTCTTTTTTAAAATGTCTCTAGGCAGCATACTCTCAGGGTTTCCTAGGACCAAGCCATCATGGACAGAATTGCATCATGTATTTACAGCTTTGTTTCTGTGATTAATTTTTCAGGAGTAATAAGAAGGTAGCTGAGACACTTTATGTTGATACTACAATGGGCTAGATTTCCCCGTGTGAAGAGCTCTGAAGCTTGGTCCTCAGGATTGTACTTTGCAGAAGTGTCGGTAAACTCCGGGACTTGTCTTTAGATTCTTGCTAATAAACCTTTTCCCAAATGTTTCAGATGAGTAATATTATCTTCTGAAAATAATGAGTGATCTCAGGCACAGCTCAGCACTGTGTTGTCAACAATGAAGAATATCTGTATCTGTATCTTTACCATGTACACCATGTAAAAAGAATAATCAATAATCTATGACTCATTTTAAGTCACTCAACTCATAAATGCAAATTAGTATTTACATGGTAAATCCTAAATTAACTAGATGGTGATTAGCCAAAATTAAACTATCTATTCCCAACTCTCTCAACCCTTAATCCCATACAGCTTTCTGCTTTTAGAGAAATGGACAAATGAAAAATAAAATAAAATATCTAACAGTAAAAACAAAGCAACAATTCTGGAGTGTTAAAATAAGTTCTAAACACTATCTTCTACTAGAACAGTTAACTTAGTTATATGTGATAACCAAATGTTTCAAAAACATATGCCAGGGAGAATTTCATTGTGTTATAAGAGATTAGGTAAGATTGGAATTACATTCTGTGAAAACAACTAGAAAACTGGACAAAATATAGGAAGCATCTATTTTCACACCTACAAAAATAGGCAACACAGGACTGTGATCCCCAAGGCGGGAAAAACAATGAGAGGAGCACTGCGTTCCCAGGTTCTCAGGCTAAAGGTGATTTACAGTTGGGTTAGGGAAGGAAAACCTAACTCTGCTAAATTGAATGGAGCTAAAATTTGTGGTGTAGAGTACCAGAGAAGTAAGCTAAAAAAAAGAAAGAATTCCAGAAATATGAATGTGAGTCTTTGAGTTGATACTAACTGGACTATATACAGGGTGAAACCCCACAAGGCCAGACAAGAACAGCTTCTGAGGAACAATCAATTCCTGGGAAACTGTAACATGGACAATTCCAAGAACTCACACACAGCTGGGGATCTTTTGAGTTCTCTCCAGCCAGATTTCACTGAATATAGAACCCCTTCACAGAGATAACAGAAGATCCCAACCTAGAAGAGGGTCTAAAGTAGCTGTAGAGTAGAGTATTCTAAATCTTCCATAGAAGAGTTTAAAACAGATCTTTAAAAGCTCAAACCAATCTGCAAGTAACAACATCTTCCTGCCAGGAAAAGTCTGACACTCTTTTTAAAGAAATATAACAAAAGCCGGCACTAAACAATATAAAATTCACAATGCTCGCATCGAATAAAAATTATTAGATGCAAGAAAATTATTAGGTGAAAGGTAATATAAATAAAACAACAGATAACAGAAATGATGGAATGACAACAAAAGATATTAAAACAACAATTAAATATAGGCACCATGAACTCAGAGATTTGGAACAGGAGCCAGCAACATCTTCTTAAAGGATAAGACCAGATAGTAAATATTTTAAGTTTTGTGGTCACATGGACTCTACTGCCACTACTCAACTCTGCCAATGTACTGTGATAGCAACACAGACAAAACATAAATGAATGGGTATAGCTGTGCTTCAAAAAATTTTTATTCATAAAACAGGTCTATAGACCACAGTTTGCTGACTTCCAACATAGAGAAAAAGATGAAAATAGTAAGGAAAGAATGGAAAATATAAAAAACAAAGTGGGACTTTCTAAGATAAAAAAATATATAACATCTGAAATAAAAAACAAACCAGATAAGATTAAGAGCAGTTTAGTTAATGCAGGGGAAAAAGTCAGTGAAGCTGAAGATGACAAAAGAAGCTACACAGAATGTAACATGAAGAGAAAGGAAGACTGAAAGAAAAAAAAAAGAACAGTATCAGTGACCTGTGGAACATTAACAAGAAGTCTAAAACTCTAAAGTCCAAAAGGAGAGAGAGCACAAAAGACAGGAAAAAAGTTTGAAGATAAAATAGTTGAAAAAAATCCACATTTCTTAGAAACTATAAATCCATAGATCCAGCAGCTCAAAAAACCCAAGTCATATCATAATTTACATAATTCTGCTGCCAGGCTAGAATTCTATACCTACTGAATATGAACATCTTTTAAATACGAAGATGAAACAAAGACATTTTTACACAAAAGCTGAAAAGAAAAATGCTAAAGGAATATCTTCAGACAGAAGGAAAATGACACTAGGGAGAAATCTGGAGACACACAATACACAAAAGAATAAAGAACACAGAAATGGCAAATATGTGGGTGTATATATATATAAAAAATACATTCTTTTCATTTTTATTCTTTTAAAAAGATGGTTGACTATTTAAAACATAAATAATAACTATGTATTATAGGGTTTACCTCCTACATATGTGCATGTAAAAGGTATGACAATAACACAAAGGCTGGGACATGGGAAGGGAAGTGTGTATACTGTTATAAGGGTATTACTCTATACTCAAAGGGATATTATATTATTTGAAGGTAGTCTCAGATAAGTTAAGTAGTCATATTGCAAACCTGAGAAAAAGCACTAAAAGCAAAACAAATATGTATAGTGAAAACACCAACAGTGGAGATAAAATGGATTACTAAAAATTACTCCACTCTAAAAAATGCAGGAAAAGATGGGGACAGGAAGAAACAAAGAACAGATGAAAGAAATAGAAGACAAATAGCCAGATGATAGATTTCAACTCTGCCATACAGATAATCTAAGGTAAACAGTTTAAATATTCCAGGTAGAAGGCAGAGATTGTTAGAATAAATAAAAAAATAGCATCCAAATATATTTTGTTTATAAGAAACCCACTTACATATACAAATAAGACAGGTTAAAAGAAAAATGATGGGGGAAAAACACTAATCCAAAGAAAGCGTGTCCGGCTAAATTCATATCAGACAGAGTAGATTTCAAAACAAAAACCAGAGATAAAAAGGTACACTTCATAATGATAAAAGGGTCACAACATCAGGAAGAGTTAAGAATCCTGGCAGGGCACAGTGGCTCACACCTGTAATCCCAGCACTTTGGGAGGCTGAGGTGAATGGATCACCTGAGGTCAGGAGTTCAAGATCAGCCTGGCCAACATGGTGAAACCCCGTCTCTACTAAAAATACAAAAATTAGCTGGGTGTGGTGGTGCACACCTGTAATCCCAGCTATTCGGGAGGCTGAGGCAAAAGAATCACTTGAACCCGGGAGGCGGAAGCTGCAGGGAGCCAAGATCGTACCACTGCACTCCAGCCTGGGAGACAGTTCAAGACTCCATCTCAAAATAATAATAATAATAATAACAATAATAATACAGAAGACTTGAACAATGCTATGAAACAATTTAGGCTAACTGACATCTGCAGAATACTTCATTGACTATAAGCAACACATTCTTTTCAAGTACATATAGCACATTCACCATAATAGTCCATATTTTGGGTCATTAAAAAAGTCTAAACAAATTTAAAATAATTGAAATTATAAAAATTATGTTCTCTCTCTGCAAAAGAATTAAATTAGAAATCAAAAACAAAGATATGTCTGGAAAAATCATCAGAGATTTGGAAATTAAACAACACATATCTAGACAGACTAGAGGTCAGGGAAGAATTTACAAGAAAAAAAGGACATATTTTGATGCAGATAAGGCAATACATTGAGGAAAATTTTATGATTTTAAATGCTTATATTTGAAAAAAAGAAAAGTTCAATCAATTTCCCAAGATTCTACCTTAAGACACTAGAAAAAGAAAGGCAAACTAAACCCAAAATTAATAGAATGAGAATAATATAATAACCAGTAGCAGAAATCAAATACATTATGCTAAGTAAAATAAACTAGACACAAATGATTATATATACTGTATCATTCCATTTATACAAAATATAGTAAAGGGCAAAAAAAAGGATACCGACCTAAAGTAAATGAGTGGTTGTCACAAGCTGGGACCTGAGGGAGCTGATTGCAAAGGGGCATAGGGGGCTTCGTGTAGTGATGGGAACATTGTATATTATAGTGGTGGTGATCCAACTGTATGACTTTGTCAAAGCTCAGCAAAATGTATAATTAAAATGGGAGAATTTTAATGTTGTAAATTATATCTCAATAAAACTGATTTTTAAAGACATGTTCTAAGGACCAAAAAAAACACCCTCATATAATGTGCTCTTAGTGCAAATGGGACAATATAATCTATTAATAGTAATGCATCGCACACCTTCCAGAGCGGGGAAAAGGGAAGAGACTGATCAATAGAGTCTGAGAATCCCCTGGAAGTGGGTTTGGCACAGAGCAGAGCTCCTGCTTGCTGTGGATTCAGGGGGAAGCCAGTCATTTATTTCTGCTCAACAAATTAGCAGAGGGCTGGCCTCAATTGTGGCAGGAAACTGAAATTAAACAGGATGACCATAAAGGACATTTCCAGTTTGAAAAAGTAAAAATAAAAATATTTAGTTGGCATCTAGAGTTAGGGGAAAAAAAAAAAATCCAAGAAATTTCTACCAGGTGGTAGAAAGTACGACAAAATCTAGAGGCTCCCTGGTCATGATCTGCAGAAGATGAAAGAGAACAAAATTCTGCATGGCAGATCGGGCCTAGAAAGTCAGTGGAGGCTAGGGTTTACTTTCCCTAGCATCAGAAATCTGTGGTTTCAAACTCACTGGGTTTTATTTTTCTTTTCTTAGCTTTTAGATAAGCCTCCTTTAGAAATTCTAGCCTGTCTCAGGAAGAGGAGGAAAAGGAGAAATGAAAAGGAGCTTTTATCTATATTTGGACTGTCTATCAGGAGAATGTGTGGCCCTCAGGAGACAGGCCAACCCCAGAGGCTCCTGTGTGCAAAGGCTAAGAGCTCTGCAGTTGAATAAACAGCGTCCAGAAACACCATTCACTGACAGAGCTTGTTTCTTTCACAAGCATTTCCTTTCTGCTTTCTTCAAGTGCTTTGTATTCTGTTTATTTGGATACTGCTAGAAAGTGACCATATCAGCCGGGCGCAGTGGCTCATGCCTGTGATCGATCCTAGCACTTTGGGAGGCCGAGGCGGGCAGATCACAAGGTCAGATCGAGACCCTCCTGGCCAACATGGTGAAACCCCGTCTCTACTAAAAATACAAAAATTAGTGGTGGCGGGCGCCTGTAATCCCACCTACTTAGGAGGCTGAGGCAGGAGAATTGCTTGAACCCGGGAGGCGGAGGTTGCAGTGAGCCGAGATCTTGTCATTGCACTCCAGCCTGGCAACAGAGTGAGACTCTATCTCAAAAACAAAAACAAAAACAAAAATTAAAAAAAAGAGGTGACCACATCAGGGTAAAGCCATCACCAAGGGCATAGTTACTGTCAAAACAGTTGTTACAGTTGAACTGTGTTCCCCCTTCCAAATTCTTATGTCCTAACCCCCAATACCTTTGAATGTAAACGTGGAAATAGTGCTGTTGCAGATGTAATTAGTTAAGATGAGGCCAGACTGCGGTGGGGCAGGTCCCTAATCCAATATCACTGATATCTTTATAAAAATGGGAAATTTGGAAGCAGACACCCACACAAGGAGAACACATGTGAAGATGAAGGCAGAGATCGGGTGATGCAGCAGAAGCCAGGAAATACCAAAGACTACAGAGAGTCATGGGAGAATAGGAAAGCGGCATGAACAGATTATCCCTCCAGCCCTCAGAGAAACCAGCCCTGCCCATATCTTGATGTAGGACTTCTAGCTCCCAGAACCATGGGACAACACTCTTCTGTGTTTAGGCCACCCGGTCTGTGGTGCTTTGTTACGGCAGCCCTAGCAAACGAATACAAGCTCTTCCATGTCTTCATGCCCAGAGATCGAAGGATGGCTCCTGAGCAAGCTGGAAGGTGCAATATGAGATCCAGCAAAGCCTTTCCTCCTAATTTAACCTGAATAGAGATCTCAAGAGCCCCTGAGAATCCGGTATTCACAATGGTAGAAAAAAGAAAACCAAGTGGATGCAGAAAAAAAATCTTCTAAATTTACCTTCTTACTAAAGTCCAGTTATCCTGCTTTTCAAAAACTAGTTAATCATGGGACTAGTTTCTATCAGAGGGTGAGGGGATGGAGAACAAATAGAATAATAGTGGAGTCAGCATGATTAAGAAATAAAATCTATACTTTATAAAGAATTAAGAGTGTCCTTTTCTCTTGCAGGTTTATTTTCTGTATATCCTTCTATGTAGAAATACTGTATTGTATCATGTTGAAATGTGAATTTTTTTTTTTTTAAGAGACAAAGTCTTGCTATGTCACCCAGGCTGGAATGCAGTGGTACAATCATAGCTCACCGTAGCCTCAAACTCCTGGGCTCAAGCAATTCTCCCACCTCCGCCTCCTGAGTAGCCAGGGCTACAGGCACTTACCACTGTGCTGGCTAATTTTTTTTTTCTTCTTAAAGATTGGGTCTTGCTATGTTGCCCAGGCTAGTCTCGAACTCCTGGCCTCAAGTGATCCTCCTGCCTCAGCCTCCCAAATTGCTGGGATTATAGGTGTGAGCCACCATGCCTAGCCATGTTGAATTTTAGCTAGGAAACACTGGAAACATCCGCTGCCTATTGTTTACCTGTGACCTGACTACACATTCCAGAGCCTTGTGAAATAGAGAATCTCATTAACTCCAAATATTAGTCTAGGCCTCCTGCTCTACCCTTTGTAAACAATGAAGAAATGAGCACCAACAGGCAGCCGTTTGAAAAGGTGCCTCTTACCTCCATGCTTGTGCTGAATGCTCTAGTAACTTTTGCTCTGATGGTTATAACTTGTCCAACTCTAGGGAAAAACAAACAAACAAACCAAAAAACTCAGTAGTTCTAGCACATTTTATTTCAGATCAGACTTAAAGATTACTTAAATGCATGCCATAAAGCAGTTCCACCTTATCATGCTGATAATATTCATGCATGGGAAATTCAGGTTAATGATAATGGAAAAAGACAGCGCTTAAAAACAAAGGCCGATTACTGTAAACCACACTTATGGTGTTAGCGGACCACCAATATTTAAACAGAAAAGAACCTCTGCAGAGATAGTGTGCGACATGACTCCAAATCCGCAACACATACTGACTATACAGCAGCTGTTTTTCCAAGAGAAGTTAAGACAAATACACCAGCAAATCTATACAGCTGATATTTATTTTTAAAAGTTAGTTAATGCATAAATGGACAAATATACAAAAATGCAAGCAGGCAAACTGATCAGCTTCAGTTGGTTTGTATGGGCCCTCATTGATGCTAGGTGGTCTACTCACTTCGATCATGTAACCTGACATTGTTCCAAAACTTTTGTGTTCAGGCCCTTCAGTCAGCTCTAATCCCTTCCCCTTAGCAGAAGGTAAGAGGTTATCCAATAGAAGCCCCCTGGATTTTTCTTCCTTAACTTCAAAGTTAAACTGCATTTGCACCTTTATCTTTGCTCTTCTTTTCAGGGAAAGAGGGAATCTCTTGAGACCTAATCTCATTCTTTACCTGTGCCATTGGTCCCATCCTCCCGTGATCCTGTCCCCTCCCTTGTTGGCTCTGCTTCATCAACTCTGTCCTCTTTTCTGCCTTCAATCTTTGCCTCTTCCCCAATTCTCCATCAGTCTATGACAATGTTCAAGGCTTCTTCTTTCCAAAATCTTTCTCTCAAACTTATTATATCTCAAGATGTTTTTCTTTTCTTCATTTTCAAACTTCCTAAAAACATCTTTTATTTTTCTAACTTATACATTTCACTAATGCTTACTGAGTTAACTGGCATTTTACTGAGTAGTCCTGGCATTAAGCCGGGTCAAAGGACACAGTGATTAATAAGACAAAACTGCTGACTTCAAGGAGACCAATCTTTCTTTGGGATGCTGGGATGTAAACAGATAAAGTCCAAAAGATTACCAAGGAATTATCAACAATTCATTAACAATAAAAATCCCTGTCATTAATTAAATGAAGTTTAATGTTTCTCAGTGTGGCCATACTAATAACAATGACTACTCTTTATTGAATGTTGTGTGCAAATCAGGTACCAAGGGATTTGCTGGCAAGATGGCCGAATAGGAGCAGTTCCAGTCTGCAGCTATCAGCGAGATCGATGCAGAAGGGGGTGATTTCTGCATTTCCAACTGAGGTACCTGGTTCATCTCATTGAGATTGGTTGGACAGTGGGTGCAGCCCATGTAGGGTGAGCCGAAGCAGGGTGGGGCATCACCTTACCAGGGAAGTGCAAGGGGTTGGGGGATTTCCCTCCCCTAGCCAAGGGAAGCCGTGAAGGACTGTGCTGTGAGGAACAGTACACTCCGGCCCAGATACTGAGCTTTTCACATGGTCTCTGCAACCCGCAGACCAGGAGATTCCCTCCGGTGTCTACACCATCAGGGCCCTGGGTTTCAAGCACAAAACTGGGTGGCCATTTGGGGAGACACCGAGCTAGCTGCAGGAGTGTTTTTTTAATACCCCAGTGGTACCTGGAACACCAGCAAGACAAAACCATTCATTCCCCTGGAAAGGGGGCTGAAGCCAGGGAGCCGAGTAGTCTGGCTTGGCAGGTCCCACGCTCATGGAGCCCAGCAAGCCAAGATCCACTGGCTTGAAATTCTCGCTGCCAGCACAGCAGTCTGAGGTCAAACTGGGATGCTCGAGCTTGGTGAGGGGAGGGGCGTCCACTATTGCTGAGGCTTGAGTAGGCAGTTTTACCCTTACAGTGTAAACAAAGCCACCGGGAAGTTCGAAGTGAGCAGAGCCCACCACAGCTCAGCAAGGCTGCTCCGGCCAGACTGCCTCTCTAGATTCCTCCTCTCTGGGCAGGACATCTCTGAAAAAAAGGCAGCATCCCCAGCCAGGGACTTAAAGATAAAACTCCCATCGCCCTGGGACAGAGCACCTGGGAGAAGCGGCAGCTGTGGGCGCAGCTTCAGCAGACTTAAACGTCCCTGCCTGATGGCTCTGAAGAGAGCTGCAGATCTCCCAGCACAGCGTTTGAGTTCTGATAAGGCACACAATGCCTCCTCAAGTGTGTCCCAGACCACCACGTATCCTGACTGGGAGACACCTCCCAGTCGGGGCCGACAGACACCTCATACAGGAGAGCTCTAACTGGCATCTGGCAGGTGCCCCTATGGGACAAAGCTTCCAGAGGAAGGAACAGGAAGGAATCTTTGCTGTTCTGCAGCCTCTGCTGGGAATACCCAGGCAAACAGGGTCTGGAGTGGACCTCCAGCAAACTCCAGCAGACCTGCAGCAGAGGGGCCTGACTGTCAGAAGGAAAATTAACAAACAGAAAGGAATAGCATCAACATCAACAAAAAGGACGTCCACTCAGATACCTCATCTGAAGGTCACCAGCATCAAAGACCAAAGGTAGATAAACCCATGAAGATGGGGAGAAAACAGTGCAAAAAGGCCGAAAATGCCTCTTCTCCACAAAAGGATCACAACTTCTTGCTAGGAAGGGGAAAAAACTGGATGGAGAATGAGTTCAATGAACTGACAGAAGAAGGCTTCAGAAGGTGGGTAATAACAAACTCCTCCGAGCTAAAGGAGCACATTCTAACCCAAGGCAAGGAAGCTAAGAACCTTGAAAAAAGGTTAGAGGAATTGCTAACTAGAATAACTAGTTTAGAGAAGAACATAAATGACCTGAAGGAGCTGAAAAACACAGCATGAGAACTTCGTGAAGCATATACAACTATCAATAGCTGAATCAATCAAGCAGAAGAAAGGATATCAGAGATTGAAGATCAACTTAATGAAATAAAGCTAGAAGACAAGATAAGAGAAAAAAGAATGCAAATAAACAAACAAAGCCTCCAAGAAATATGAGACTATGTGAAAAGACCAAATCTACGTCGGATTGGTGTACCTGAAAGTGATAGAGAGAATAGAACCAGGTTGGAAAACACTCTTTAGGATATTATCCAAGAGAACTTCCCCAATCTAGCAAGACAGCCCAACATTCCAATTCAGGAAATACAGAGAATACCACAAAGGTAATCCTTGAGAAGAGCAACCTTAAGACACATAATCTTCAGATTCACCAAGGTTGAAATGAAGGACAAAATGTTAAGGACAGCCAGAGAGAAAGGTCAGGTTACCCACAAAGGGAAGCCCATCAGAATAACAGCGGATCTCTCTGCAGAAACCCTATAAGCCAGAAGAGAGTGGGGGCCAATATTCAACATTCTTAAAGAATTTTCAACCCAGAATTTCATATCCAGCCAAACTAAGCTTCATAAGTGAAGGAGAAATAAAATCCTTTACAGACAAGCAAATGCTGAGAGACTTTGTCACCACCAGGGCTGCCTTACAAGAGCTCCTGAAGGAAGCACTAAACATGGAAAGGAACAACCGGTACCAGCCACTCCAAAAACATATCAAATTTTAAAGACCATCGACATTATGAAGAAACTGCATCAACTAACAGGCAAAAGAATCAGCTAGCATCATAATGACAGCATCAAATTCACACTTAACAATATTAATCTTAAATATAAATGGGCTAAATGCTCCCCTTAAAAGACACAAACTGGCAAATTGGATAAAGAGTCAAGACCCATCAGTGTGCTGTATTCAGGAGACCCATCTCACGTGCAAAGACACACGTAGGCTCAAAATAAAGGGCTGGAGGAATATTTACCAAGCAAATGGAAAGCAAAAAAAAGCAGGGGTTGCATCCTAGTCTCTGATAAAACAGACTTTAAATGAACAAAGATCAAAAGAGACAAAGAAGGACATTACATATTGGTAAAGGAATCAATTCAACAAGAAGAGTAACTATCCTAAATATATATGCACCCAACACAGGGGCACCCAGATTCATAGAGAAAGTTCTTAGAGACCTACAAAGAGACACACAATAATAGTGGAAGATTTAACACCCCACTGTCAATATTAGACAGATCAACGAGACAGAAAATTAACAAGGATATTCAGAACTTGAACTCGGCTCTGGACCAAGCAGACTTAATAGACACCTACAAAACTCTCCACCCCAAATGAACAGAATATACATTCTTCTCAGCACGACATATCACTTATTCTAAAATTGACCACATAATTGGAGGTAAAACACTCCTCAGCAAATGCAAAAGAATGGAAATCATAACAAACAGTCTCTCAGGGTACAGTACAATCAAATTAGAACTCAAGATTAAGAAACTCACTCAAAATCGCTCAACTACATGGAAACTGAACAACCTGCTCCTGAATGACTACTGGGTACATAACGAAATGAAGGCAGAAATAAATAAGTTCTTTGAAACCAATGAGAACAAAGACACAACATACCAGAATCTCTGGGACACATTTAAAGCAGTGTGTAGAGAGAAATTTATAGCACTAAATGCCCAGAAGAGAAAGCAGGAAAGATCTAAAATCGACACCCTAATATCACAATTAAAAGAACGAGAGAAGCAAGAGCAAAAAAATTCAAAAGTGAGCAGAAGACAAGAAATAACTAAGATCAGAGCAGAACTGAAGGAGATAGAGACATGAAAAACCCTTCAAAAAAATCAATGAATCCAGAAGCTGTTTTTCTGAAAACATCAACAAAATAGATAGATCGCCAGCCAGACTAATAAAGAAGAAAAGAGAGAAGAATCAAATAGACACAATAAAAAGTGATAAAGGGGATATCACCACTGCTCCCACAGAAATACAAACTACTATCAGATAATACTGCAAACACCTCTACACAAATAAACTAAAAAATTTAGAAGAAATGGATAAATTCCTGGACACATAAAACCTCCCAAGACTAAACTAGGAAGAAGTCGAATCTCTGAATAGACAAATGTCAAGTTCTGAAATTGAGGCAGTAATTAATAGCCTACCAACCAAAAAAAGTCCAGGCCCAGATGGATTCACAGCTGAATTCTACCAGAGGTACAAAGAGGAGCTGGTACCATTCCTTCTGAAACTATTCTAAACAACAGAAAAAGATGGACTCCTCCCTAACTCATTATATGAGGCCAGCATCATCCTGATACCAAAACCTGCAGAGACACAACAAAAAAAGAAAATTTCAGGCCAATATCTCTGATGAACATTGATGTGAAAATCCTCAATAAAATACTGGCAAACAGAATCCAGCAGCACATCAAAAAGCTTATCCACCATGATCAAGTCGACTTCATCCCTGGGATGCAAGGCTGGTTCAACATACACAAATCAATAAACGAAATCTATCACATAAACAGAACCAATGACAAAAACCACATAATTATCTCAATAGATGCAGAAAAGGCCTTCAACAAAATTCAACAACCCATTCATGCTAAAAACTCTCAATAAACTAGATATTGATGGAACATATTTCAAAATAATAAGAGCTATTTATGAGAAACCCACAGCCAATATCACACTGAATGGGGAAAACCTGGAAGCATTCCCTTTGAAAATTGGCATAAGACAAGGATGCCCTCTTTCACCACTCCTCTTCAACACAGTATTGGACGTTCTGGCCAGGGCAATCAGGCACGAGAAAGAAATAAAGGGCATTCATATAGGAAAAGAGGAAGTCAAATTGTCTCTGTTTGCAAATTACATGATTGTATATTTAGAAAATCCCATCATCTCAGCCCAAAATCTCCTTAAACTGATAAGCAACTTCAGCAAAGTCTCAAGATACAAAACCAATGTGCAAAAATCACAAGCATTCCTATACACCAATAACAGACAAACAGTGAGCCAAATCATGAATGAACACCCATTCACAATTGCTACAAAGAGAATAAAATACCTAGGAAGACAACTTACAAGGGATGTGAAGGACCTTTTCAAGGAGAACTACAAACCACTGCTCAAGGAAATAAGAGAGGACACAAACAAATGGGAAAATATTCCACGCTCATGGATAGGAAGAATCAATATCGTGAAAATGGCCATACTGCCCAAAGTAATTTATAGATTCAATGCTATCCCCATCAAGCTACCATTGACTTTCTTCACAGAATTGGATAAACTACTTTAAATTTTATGTGGAACCAAAACAGAGCCTGAATAGCCAAGACAATCTTAAGCAAAAAGAACAAAGCTGGAGGCATCATGCTATCTGACTTCAAACTATACCAGCAGTAACCAAAACAGCATGGTACAGGTACCAAAACAGATATATAGACCAATGGAACAGAACAGAGGCTTCAGAAATAACACCACACATCTCCAACCATCTAATCTTTGACTAACCTGACAAAAACAAGCAATGGAGAAAGGATTCCCTATTTAATAAATAGTGTTAGGAAAACAGGCTAGCCATATGCAGAAAACTGAAACTGGACCCCTTCCTTACACCTTATACAAAAATTAACTCAAGATGGATTAAAGACTTAAACATAAGACCTAAAACCATAAAAATTCTAAAAAAAAAAAAAAAACCCTAGGCAATACCATTCAGGACATAGGCATGGGCAAAGACTTCATGACTAAAACACCAAAAGCAATGGCAACAAAAGCCAAAATAGACAAATGGGCTCAATTAAACTAAAGAGCTTCTGCCCAGTAAAAGAGACTATCATCAGACTGAACAGGCAACCTACAGAATGGGAGAAAATTTCTGCAATCTATCCATCTGACAAAGGGCTAATATCCAGAATCTACAAAGAACTTAAACAAATTTACAAGAAAAAACAACCCCATCAAAAAGTGGGCAAAGGATATGAACAGACACTTTTCAAAAGAGAGCCAAATCATGAATGAACACCCATTCACAATTGCTACAAAGAGAATAAAATACCTAGGAAGACAACTTACAAGGGATGTGAAGGACCTTTTCAAGGAGAACTACAAACCACTGCTCAAGGAAATAAGAGAGGACACAAACAAATGGGAAAATATTCCACGCTCATGGATAGGAAGAATCAACATCGTGAAAATGGCCATACTGCCCAAAGTAATTTATAGATTCAATGCTATCCCCATCAAGCTACCATTGACTTTCTTCACAGAATTGGATAAGCTACTTTTTTATGTGGCCAAAAAACTTAAGAAAAAAAGCTCACCATCACTGGTCATTAGAGAAATGCAAATCAAAACCACAATGGGATTCCATCTCACGCCAGTTACGTGACAATCATTAAAAAGTCAGGAAACAACAGATGCTGGAGAGTATGTGGGGAAATAAGAACGCTTTTACATTGTTGGTGGGAGTGTAAATTAGTTCAACCATTTTGGAAGAGAGCATGGCAATTCCTCAAGGATCTAGAACTAGAAATACCATTTGACCCAGCAATCCCATTACTGGATATGTACCCAAAGGATTATAAATCATTCTACTATAAAGACACATGCACACATGTTTATTGCGGCACTGTTCACAATAGCAAAGACATGGAAGCAACCCAAATGTCCATCAGTGACAGACTGGATAAAGAAAACGTGGCACATATACACCATGGAATACTAGGCACCCATAAAAAAGGATGAGTTTGTGTCCTTTGCAGGGACATGGATGAAGCTGGAAACCATCATTCTCAGCAAATTAACACAAGAACAGAAAACCAAACACTGCATGTTCTCACTCATAAGTGGGAGGTGAACAAAGAGAACACATGGACAAAGGGAGGGGAACATCACACACAGGGGCCTGTCAAGGGGTGGGGGGCTAGGGGAGGGATAGTATTAGGAGAAATACCTAACGTAGATGACGGGTTGATGGGTGCAGCAAACCACCATGGCACATGTATACCTAAGTAACAAACCTGCACGTTCTGCACATGTACCCCAGAATTTAAAGTATAATAATAATAATAAAAATCAAGCACCATGCTAAATGCTTTGTATCATAATCTAACAACACACCATTCACTAAGCAGTAATCCCATGAGGTGGGCATTATCATTCCCATTTCATTCCCATCAGGAAATGGCCTTAGAAGGTGACGTAGCAACTGGCAGGATCAGAGTTCAAACCCTGGTCTTATCTGGCTCCACAGCCTTGGAAACATTACCCTATTCAGACTTCTGGTAAATAATTGCAATTCACACTATTTTAATCATAGTAGAGAGGCTTGTTCAGATACACATATCTCACTCTGTCATCCAGGCTGGAGTGTAGTCGTTTAATTATGGCTCACTGGAGCCTTAAATTCCTGGGCTCAAATGATCTTCCTGCATTGGACTCCCAAAGTGCTGGGATACAGCATGAGCCACTGCATCTGGTCTAGATATATTAAAGACAGTCTATAAGATGAACCAGTTGGGTTTACCTAGAAGAGTGACCGCATCTGGTTAAAGCCTTTGAGCATATATTGTTACTCTACATACCTGTCATAATCTGTAGCATTTTTTGGCAGAAAAACTGGAGGTAAAGAAAGAGTTTAATAATACATACATATGCATATTTATATAAACAATTAATTTCTATATTAGAAATCTGAACAAATTTAAATTTCTGGCGCAGTTTTATTAACCTTTAATTTTAAAAGTTTGAAAACTGATAAAACCTACATAACAACTGCTATGGAGAGGAATTTGGCAATGTCTAATAAAATGACATATTCATTTACCCTTTGACTCAGCAATCCAATTTCTAGAAATCTATCCCACAAAGGCCAGGCATGATGGCTCATGCCTGTAATCCCAGCACTTTGGGAGGGTGAGGCAGGTGGATCACCTGAGGTCAGGAGTTCGAGACCAGCCTGGCCAACATGGCAAAGCCCCGTCTCTACTAAAAATTCAAAAATTAGCCAGGTGTGGTGGCATGTGCCCATAGTCTCAGCTACTAGGGAGGCTGAGGCAGGAGAATTGCTTGAACCTGGGAGGCAGAGGCTATAGTGAGCCGAGATCGTGCCATTGCACTCCAGCCTGGGTGACAGAGCGAGACTCTGTCTTAAAAAAGAAAGAAAGAAATCTATCCTACAAATATACTGGCAAAAATACAAACAGACATCTGCACAAGACTGCAAATTGAAATATTATTTGTAATAGCAAAAGACTGGAAATAATCTAAATGTTCATCAGTGGAGGACCAGTTGAATAATGTAGTGTGCTTCCACAATGGAGTACTATGTAGATATTAAAAGGAATGATGAATATCTACTTATAGTTATGCCTAGTTTAATGACAGGGATGTGTTCTGAGAAATGCTTCATTAGGTGATTCTGTTGTTGTGGAAACATCATAGAGTGCACCCACACTAACCTAGATGGTATAGCCTCCTACACACCTAGGCTATATGGTCCAGTCTATTGCTCCCAGGCCACAAACCTGTAGAGGATGTTACTGTGCTGAATACTGTCGGCAACCGTAAACAGTGGTAAGTATTCGTGTATCCAAACATAGCTAAATGTAGAAAAGATGCAGTAAAAATGCAGTATTAAAATCTTTTTTTTTTTTTTTTTTTTGAGATGGAGTTTTGTTCTCGTTGCCCAGGCTGGAGTGCAGTGGTGCAATCTTGGCTCACTGTGACCTCCGTCTCCTGGGTTCAAGTGATTCTCCTGCCTCAGCCTCCTGAGTAGCTGGGATTACAAGCGCGTGCCATCACGCCCAGCTAATTTTTTGTATTTTTCGTAGAGATGCGGTTTCATCATGCTGGCCAGGCTGGTCTCAAACTCCTGACCTCAGCTGATCCACCCACCTCAGCCTTCCACAGTGCAAGGATTACCGGTGTGAACTCCCACACATGGCCAGTATTAAAATCTTATGGGACTGCTGTCACTGACCAAAATGCTGCTATGCAGCATATGACTGCATATTGGTATGGAGTGATTTTCTAGATAGAAATACTGTATACTTTTACAGTGTATACTTTATACACTATATATACTTTTCTCCACCTCATTTTTATTTTAAGTGAAAAAAGTGAAGATATATATAAATATTTCTTTACATTAAAAAAAGAAAGATAAGCCACAAAATAAATAAAATGGTTACATAGAGGGAGAAGGAGGGGCCTAGATAGAAGGTAGGGAGGAGCCAGATTCCCCGGGGTGAAATGGGTCTATTTTCCAGATTGGACTCTGGTACCTGTGGATATTTTAAACTATAAAACAAAATTAAATGAAAAGAAAAGTCATTCCTACAAAATAAAAAAGCAAATTAAACAAATGAACTTAAGAATGTATGAAGTCAGCAGCTTAACCACATGGAAAAGGATTATTTCAAGTGACTTCAAAATACAGTGACTTGACTGTACCAGATGAGACATAGTTTGAGAAAGAAACTTCATAAATAATCTTAAACTACTTTCTCTATTCATTTGTTAGTGATAATATTGGTACTGCTATTCTGAATCTAATTAATGTGTATATACATATTAATTTGAATCTAAATATCAAGACATTCAGCATAAAATAAAATTAAAAACCAGAGATACAGACACAAAATCAAAGAAATTAAGTAAAACCATATAACCCTAAATGATTACAGATTATTAATATAAATGCTTTAAAAATACATAATTTCTAATTCCGTCCACTGAAAAGGCCAAGAACTAATGCCCATTTTGATGTGAGGAGCACCTTTCCTGCCCAGGTTGTGGTCTCTGCTTCTCATGTCTACTGCAAGGAATCAGGACTCCTTGGAGAAGTAACGGATTCTAAGTGTGTGTGGGGGAAATGTAAAAGATGAGTCTGAAACATTTTATAGCAGAAGGCCAAGGAGTTATTAAACATCTTTAACTTTGGGCTGTTGTTCAAGGGACTTAGGGATTAAACTGAAGAAGCTCCCACTGCGCAAAGACGCGGCAGTCTGAGCTTCTGTAAGAATATAACATCGCACAGGCCCAGTGGCTCACACCTGTAATCCCAACACTTTGGGAGGCCGAGGCAGGTGGATCACCTGAGGTCAGGATTTTGAGACCAGCCTGGCCAACATGGTGAAACCCCATCTCTACTAAAAATGCAAAAAAATTAGCTGGGCCTGGTGGCGGGCACCTGTAATCCCAGCTACTTCGGGAGGCTGAGGCAGAAGAATTGCTTGAACCTAGGAGGCAGAGGTTGCAGTGAGCCGAGATCGCGCCATTGAACTCCAGTCTGGGCGACAAGAGTGAAACTCTGTCTCAAAAAAAAAAAAAAAAAAGAATAAGAACATTGATGAATTGTAACACATCAAGTACATGAAAATCTGTACGTTCCTAATGAATAAAGGGAAAGAGTCAAGCCTTTCCTGGACAAACTTTTCCTCAGGATACTCCGGTCATTAGTGAGTTTCCCTCTAGAGAAGTATTTTAGAAAACAAATGAAGAAGAAATGGTAGAATTAGCATATTACCATGTTACCAATATCTAATGACAGAATGGTTGTAGCCTATGATCATTAGATATTATATGGCCTTGACATGAGAAATTTTTACGAAAATATCAAACCTTCATCAGCTGGGCATGGTGGCAGACGCCTGTAATCCCAGCACTGTGGATCACCTGAGGTCAGGAGTTTGAGCCTGGCCAACATGGCAAAGCCCCGTCTCTACTAAAAATACAAACATTATCAGGGCATGGTAGCAGGGGCCTGTAGTCCAAGCTACTTGGGAGGCTGAGGCAGGAGAATCGCTTGAACCCGGGTTGCAGTGAGTCAAGATCGCGCCATTGCACTCCAGCCTGGGTGACAGAGCAAGACTCCATCTCAAAGAAAAAAAAAAAATCAAACTTTCATCATGTCAATTTTTAGATGTAACTGTCAGATTACAAGAAATACAAAGGACAGGAGAACACATTAATCAAGGCTACAGTGAGCAAATACAGAATGTGTAAATTCTATAAAACAAATGACCAGGTTTCTTTAAAAAATAAATTGCAAGATAAAAGAAGGAAGGGAAAATTTTATGTTAAAAGACACTTAAGAGACCTATCACCTATACTGAATCCTGGTTTAATAAATCCCATAAGACCTTCTAGTGAGACAGGATGTGGAAGCAGAACAGTGATACTGGTGATCCCGACCCTGTGTAGGCCTAAGCTAATGTATGTGTTTGTGTCACAGTTTTTAATAACAAATTTTAAAAATAGAAAATAGCTTATAGAATAAGGTAAGGACATAAAGAAAAATATTTTTGTACAGCTCTATAAAAGGCTTGTGTTTTAAGCTCAGTATTATTACAAAAGAATCAACAAGATTTTTTTAAGTTTATAAAGTAAAAACATTACAGTAATCTAAAGTTAATTTATAATTAAAGAAAGAAAATTTTTTTTATAAATTTGGTGTAGCCTAAGTGTGTGGTGTTTATAAATCTATGGTAGTGTACAGTAACGTCTGGGGCCTTCACATTGCTCAGCACTCACTCACTGACTCACACAGAGCAACTTCCAGCCTTCTAAGCCCCATTCATGGTAAGTGTCCTATACAGGTGTACCTTTTTTTTTTTTGTGAGACGGAGTCTCGCTCTTGTCACACAGGCTGGAGTGTAATGGTGTGATCTGGGCTCACTGCAACCTCTGCCTCCTGGGTTCAAGTTATTCTCCTGCCTCAGCCTCCTAAGTAGCTGGGATTAAAGGCGCCCGCCACCACACCTGGCTAATTTTTGTACTTTTAGTAGAGATGGGGTTTCATGTTGGCCAGGCTGGTTTTAAACTCCTGACCTCAGGTGATCCATCCACCTCGGCCTCCCAAAGTGCTGGAATTACAGGCGTGAGCCACCGCGCCTGGCCAGATGTACCATTTTTTAATCTTTTATACTGTATTTTACTATATCTTTTTAATGTTTAGCCATGTTTAGACACACAAATAGTCACCACGGTATTACAATTGCCTACAATTTTCAGTACAGCAACAGGCTGCACAGGTTTGTAGCCTAGGAACAAAAGGCTACACCACATACCCTAGGTGTGTAAGAGGCTGTACTGTTGAGGTTGTGTAAGTACACTCTATGATGTTCATACAAGGATGAAGTCATTAGGGATGCATTTCTCAGAACATATCCCATCATTAAGTGATGCATGACTGTATATAGATGATGCTTGGGATTTTCCTCAAAACAATCCAGGCATATGGGGGAGTATAGAGAGGTATTGATAAAGCAAGAGTGTCTGTGAGTTGATAATTGCTATAGCTGGGGGTGAGGGGTCCTCGGGATACACTGTACTATCCTCTCTTGTTTTATAGGTTGGTGCAAAAGTAATTGCGGTTTTCACAATTACCAACCTAAATAAGTACGTTTGAAATGTTTGTGTATCTTGAAATTTTCTACAATAAGAGATGGTTAAGAACTTTCACACATAAAATGTTTTTCATAATTTACTCTCTCTACTTAGATGAATTAGTGTTTACCTAACAACCTAATGATGAAATTCACCATCATAAAGATCTTTTTATCATTAGTTATTCTTCTAGTACAGGAAGAGGACATTAATAATTAGCTTATAGTGGCCAGGCATGGTGGCTCACGCCTGTAATCCTGGCACTTTGGGAAGCCAGTGGGTGGACCGCTTGAGCCCAGGAGTTTGAGATCAGCCTGGACAAGATGATGAAACCCTGTCTCTACAAAAAAACAAAACAAACAAACAAACAAAAATTAGCCAGGTGGGCGTGGTGGCACGTGCCTGTAGTCCCAGCTACTTGGGAGGCTAAGACAGGAGGATCACTTGAGCCCAGGAGGAATAGGTTGCAGTGAGCCGAGATCGCATTACTGCACTCCAGTCTGGGCAGCAGAGTGAGACAATTAAAAAAAGGAGCCTGCAGAAAGTCTGTTTGGCTGTTATGCCTTATGCCACAATACATCTCAGGCTGAGAACTATTTCTCCACAAAATTAAGACTGAAGTTACACTTAGGAGTGTTTCTTATAAGTAGGCCCTGTGATTATTTTTTTACTTAAATTGGGTCACATGTTATTTATTTTATTAAGAAACAAGATCACTACCTCTGCATGAGTAAGCTCAGGTGACACCAATACACGTCCCAGATGAACCAACAAACCTAGGAGAAAGGAGCGATGGAGCAATGTCACTTACCTAGCTGTCTCCTCAAACTGTATGTCATCCACTGAGGCTGTAACACAGGAAACTCCAGCATGTTTCTCAGCTTCAAAAAATACATAAAAACATGCTGCTTTAGTGGTGATATTAGAATATTTCAGTATAAGGGAAAGGAATGAAATGTAAGTGCATTGATCTTAGTCATCCATCCCTCATTCATTATAGCACCACTGTGCCCACAATTTGTGGATCAACTGGCTCCATACAAGCTTCTCTGCTCTGTTATGTTTCTACTGTATGGTAATTACTGCGCTTCATCCTAAATTTTAACTTACATGATCTTGTATTTGAAATTTAATACCAATATCCCACAAATCTAGCTATTGAAATAGCAATTTTAGTAAATTGGTGCTGACTTTAAATATTTTATCAGGTACTATCCTTCTTCTTTTAAAATCAAGGCATCACAGGTTAAATGATTTTTTTTTTTTTTTTTTTTGATGGAGTCTCCCTCTGTCGCCCAGGCTGGAGCACAGTGGTGCGATCTTGGCTCACTGCAAGCTCCGCCTCCCGGGCTCACACCATTCTCCTGCCTCAGCTTCCCGAGTAGCTGGGACTACAGGCGCCTGCCACCTCGCCTGGCTAATTTTTTTGTATTTTTAGTAGAGACAGGGTTTCACTGTGTTAGCCAGGATGGTCTTGATCTCCTGACCTCGTGATCTGCCCGCCTCAGCCTCCCAAAGTGCTGGGGTTACAGGCGTGAGCCACCGCGCCCCGCTGCGTGAATGATTTAACCACTGTAAGCGCTGAGTGGTACGGGAAACCCCGAGTCATCCCAAATCAAAGAGGATCTTCTCTGGGTATCAGAGAAAGAGAGATGGGCACACAGGAGATATTTAGTCAATATTTATTTTATTATTACCAAATTTATGCCAAATTCAGTATACATTAATTGCCTTGAAGGAGGAGTATTGCGTAGGGTGGGATAGTCCAGGAAGAAGCCTGGTTATTTCCATGTTCTATCTGCACGTAATTTGCTCAGATTTTTTTTTTTTTTTTTTTAATTGCTGGATTTGCTTTACATAAAAAAATACCAGAATTTATCCTCTGTGGGAAAGATTTTGACATGTGCTTCTGCCAGATTTGATTTTGGGAAACAGTCAATTGAAAGCCAAACAGATTATATTGGCTTTATAAGAACTTTTGACCTCATTTTAGTTTTGGAGACTTCAGTCCTGCTGCCACATGATTAAGAAAAACGAGTAAATTGTACTGAATTTGTCTTCCTTTTGTGTACTGGATCATTATAACTACCTATGTATTAATTAATAGTCCTAGGTAAGAAGACATAAGAGATACTCCACTGGGCACGTATTTAACACATTCCTTTCTAGGATCTAATTCTGCAAAAAATTGCACATTCAAATGTTACTAGTTGGAAGGAACCATCCTTCCAACTAGTTCAGGGAAAGGAAGGGAATATGGAAGAATTGGGCTGTAGGAAGGCTCAAAGTGGACTCAATTTAATTCAATGCACCAAACATTTGTTAAGTTCTTGCTGATTTCCAGACACTGAGTTGAATGAGTTATTATTATTTTTTTCCAGACAGAGTCTCACTCTGTCACCCAGGCTGGAGTGCAATGGTGTGATCTTGGCTCACTGCAACCTCCGCTTCCCGGGTTCAGGTGATTCTTCTGCCTCAGCCTCCCGAGTAGCTGGGACTACAGGCGTGCACCACCATGTCTAGCTAATTTTTTGTATTTTTAGTAGAGACACGGTTTCACCATATTAGCCAGGATGGTCTCGATCTCCTGACCTTGTGATCTGCCCACCTCAGCCTCCCAAAGTGCTGGGATTACAGGCGTGAGCCAGTGCATGAGCTCTATCTTTTAAGCAGTCCACTCCATGGCACTTAGAGATCCAGCCATAGTCAGTACCCTTTCAGAGCTTAAGTTTTCCAGGGAACTACTGAAACCTTGCAAATACATGCTTAAATCATTGATTAAAGAATACTTAATAAACATTCATTTCAGTTACTTGACATGAGGGAATGGGATGTTGAGGTTATTAATTCTTAGTAATAAAGCATTATAATATAGACCAACATGAGTATCTTGAGTATTTTTTTCTTCTTTTTTTTAAGAGATGAGGTCTCTATCACCCAGGCTAGAGTGTAGCGGCATGATCATAGCTCACTCCAGCCTCGAACTCCTGGGCTCAAGTGATCTTGCCTCAGCCTCCTGAGTAGCTAGGACTGTATGCATGTGCCACCACAGCTAGCTAACTTTAAAAAAATTGTTTAAAATATTTTTTTGTAGAGACAGGTTCTCATGATTTGGCCCAAGCTGGTCCCAAACTCCTGGGCTCAAGTGATGCTCCCGCCTTGACCCCTCAAAGCACTGGAATTACAGGCATGAGCCCCCATGCCCAGCTGAGTTATCAATTGTGAATGACTTAAATGATAACTAAAATGCAGTAACCAGTAAAAAAAAAATTTAAACTTTTATTGTTTATATTGGATATCCTGTATATATAGCACAAGGTTTCTTAAGGGATCAAAAAGTATTAAAATCATGACAGTTACTTTTTATTAAGCATTTATTATTGATCAGGCACTGGACTAGTCATTTAAGCATGTTAATTACATGAAGTTGGTACTGTTATTAGCTCCCTTTTATAAATAAGAAAATTTAGGTTTAGAAAGATTAAATGCATTGTCCTAAATAGTGATTTTGACTATAAAAGCAATAGGAACTTTCAGGAAAGAGGTTAGACAAACCAGAGAACACTACCAGAGAAGTATATGACTCAATATGGGTTTCAGGAGCTCAATAATCATGATTTATGCTATTGATTTTCAAGGGTCATTAAACTAAAAGAAACAAAAATATGGAGAACACCATAGGGTCCTGGCTTCACATGTCATTACATGCGTGCTGTGTTTTTAAACAAGTGTCAATTAGATGACATGAACTCACAGGACTGGCTTGTTCTGGTTCTTGATTTTTGATTGCCCTTCGTACAGTGTACCAGCAGAAGTGGAAAACCCTAAAGCTGTTTCTGATTTCCTGGGAGAACTAAGAGAAGCTAAGTGATTGTAAAGTAAGTATGAAATGATGACTGATAAAAATAGTGGTAACCTTCCTTCACTCATTCCTTCCTTCAGCAGATATTGATTGAGCACCTGTGTTATGCAAGGCAGCCTCTGTGTAAGGTGCTGGCAATGGGAAACAGCCAGGACCCCTGCTCTCATGGAGTCTAGTGGATGAGCCAGAGGTTAATTAAATGGATATTGATATGGTTTGGCTGAGTCCCCACCCAAACCTCATCTTGAATTGTAGCTCCCATAATTCCCACATGTTGTGGGAAGGAACTGGTGGGAGATAATTGAATCATGGGGGCGGATCTTTCCTGTGCTAGTCTCATGATAGTGAATAAGTCTCATGAGATGTGATGGTTTTGTAAGGGGAAACCCCTTCTGCTTGGTTCTCATTTTCTCTCCTGCCACCACCATGTAAGAAGTGCCTTTCGCCTTCCGCCATGACTGTGAGGCTTCCCCACCCACGTGGAACTGCGAGTCCGATAAATCTCTTTTTCTTTATGAATTACCCAGTCTAAGATATGTCTTTATCAGCAGCATGAAAATGGACTAATACAGATATATAATGACAAAATGGACTAAGTGGTCTGAAGAAAACAGGGATTTTATGAGAGTCAGTAACTGAAATAATACACTAGGTGGGGTGTCCAGGAAGGCTTGAGGGCAGCAGAGGGGAGGGCCTGCTGAGCAGAGGGAACAGTAATTACAAAGGTCCTGGTGACTACAATGCAGAGAGTAGGAGGGAGAGTGGGTGAGATGAGGCTGGAGTGAAGGCTGAGGACAGGCTATGCACAGGGCCTTGAAGCTCTTGGTTGAAAGTTTTTGTAATTATTATTCTTCAATATATTGTTGCACTGCCTTCTGGTCTCCACTGTTTCTGATGAGGTCAGTGGTTCTCCCATATACGGTGTTTCAGTCTGGCTGCATTCAAGATTTTCTCTTAATCATTTTGACTATGATATGCCTGGATATATTCTTTGTATTCGTTTTTCTTTCTTTCTTTTTTAAATTGGAGACAGAGTCTCACTCTGTTGTCCAGGCTGGAGTGTGGTGGCACAGTCTTGGCTCACTGCAACCTCTGCCTCCTGGGTTCCAGTCTTGGCTCACTGCAACCTCTGCCTCCTGGGTTCAAGTGATTCTCCTGCCTCAGCCTCCTGAGTAGCTGGGATTACAAGCGTGTGCCACCATGCCCAACTAATTTTTGTATTTTTAGTAGAGATGGGGTTTCACCACGTTGGCCAGGCTGGTCTTGAACTTCTGACCTCAGGTGATTTGCCTGCCTCGGCCTCCCAAAGTGCTGGGATTAAAGGGGAGCCACCATGTCCAGCCTGTATTAGTTTTTCTTGATGTGCTATAACCTTGAATCTGTAATTGTATGTCTTTCACCATATTTGGAACTCTAATTGCGTTTGTTTTATTTTTCCACAAATCTCTGATACTTTATTTTATTTACGTCTTTTTTTTTTTTTTTTTGAGACAGGGTCTTGCTCTGTTGCCCAGGCTGGAGTAAAGTGGTGGAATCATGGCTCACTGCAGCCTCGACCTCCCAGGCTCAAGTCATCCTCCCACCTCAGCCTCCTGAGTAGCTGGGACTACAGGTACATGGTACCATGCCTGGCTAATTTAGCATTTTGTGTGTGTGTGTGGTAGAGACAGGATCTCCCTATGTTGCCCTGGCTGGTCTTGAGTTCCTGGGTTCAAACCATCCTCCTACCTGAGCCTCCCAAAGTGCTAGGATTACAGGCATGAACCATTGTGCCTGGTCACACTTTGTTTATTTTTAAAATTCTTTTTTTTCTGTTCTTAGATTGGATAATTTCTAGTGATGTATTTTTGCATTTACTAACTCTTTTCTCAGTCATGTCCATTCTGCTGTTAAGCCTAGCCATTGAGTTTGTTATTTTAGACACTGTATTTTTCAGTTCTGGAATTACCATTTGGCTTTCAAAAAATAGTTTCTATTACTCTGCAGAAAGGTACTGCCTTTTCAATGTTTTTTTTTTCTTTTGAGATGGGGTCTCACTCTTTTGCCCTGGCAGGAGTGCAGTGGTACAATCTCGGCTCACTGCAATCTCCACCTCCCAGATTCAAGTGATTCTCCTGCCTCAGCCTCCCGAGTAGCTGGGATTACAGATGCCTGCCACCACATGTGGCTAATTTTTGTGTTTTTAGTAGAGACAGGGTTTCATCGTGTTGACCAGGCTGGTCTCAAACTCCTGACCTCAAGTGATCCAACCGCCTCAGCCTCCCAAAGTGCTGGGATTACAGCAATCTTTATTATCATATTTTTCATTATATTCTTGAGCACAGTTATACTAGTTGCTTTAAAATCCTTGAAGCTTAATTCCAGCATCAGGGTCATCTAGGGATGAATCTCCATTGATTGTCTTTTCTCTTAAGAATGAATCATGTTTCCCTTTGTATGTCAAGTAATTTTGAATAATATCCTAGCCATTGTGAGTGATCCATTGTAGAAACTGTGTTTCTCAGAAAAGTGTTGGTTTTGTTTTTGGTTTTGTTTTTTAAAGCAAGCAGTTAACCTGACCAAACTGAAACTATAATCTGTCTACCTGCAGAGGGACACAACTATTTTCAGTTCTTTTGGCCTCAACCAGGAGGTCTGGAGTACGTCCTAGTATACATGATTCAAGATTCGCCAGATATCTGGACAAAGATGATAGTTAGATTTTAGGGCTCTCTCTTTCTCTCTCTGGCTCTTTCCTTTCTGGAACTTTCCCTTTTGTATTTCAGTAGCTGTACTTTTCCCAAACCCTGTCTTTGGGCTCTTCAAACCAGCAAGCCTATGGGTTTACCATCAGAACCATAGCTGGGACCAGACTGGCATTTTCTTTCAGGCTTCAAGTCATCTAAAAAACAAACACAGAAAAAGCCAACATCATTTTGTTCTTTCATGTGTTAACTTTCAAGTGTTCTAAGCCTACTTTTGTTCACTTTTCACCTGCCTTAAGTCTCTTTTATTTAGTGTTTTGCCCAGAGTTTATAATTATTATCTGTGGGAGATTTTTTAATAGGAAGCACTTGAACATGTTAGAAAAATCCTTAAAGCCCTTGGTGAAGAAAAGAAAGGGAAAAATGAACAAAACATATGACATGATCAGATTAGCATCTTCAAAGGTTACTTTAGAAGCAGTGTGGAGAGGAGACCAGAATGAATGGAGACTGGTTTGGAAATCACTGCTGAAGTCTGCATGAAAGATGATGAGAGCTTGGACTAGATGGTCGCATTGGGGGTGCAGCACAGTGCTTGGCTTTCAGAGATTCCTTTAGGGGGTAACACTGATAGGACTTCCTCCATGCATAGAGTATGTGAAGGGAGAAGTAAGGTGGAGAGAGATATCAAGGATGACTCCTAGACTTTTGACTTGCTCAACTAGAGGAGTTGGGTGCCACTAGATTCACAAATAGAAAACTGTGTGTGTAAGATGTTTCAAATAATACACGGACGTGTGAGATAGAGGATTACTCAGATGGCTTCAAGCCTTTAGACTTAAGGAACTGGAAAAATAATGGGGCCACAGACAGAAGTGAGGATAGTGAGAATATTTCATCTTTCTTTAAATATTGAGAAGACATTTTGGAATCCAGCAGGGCCTAGGGGTCATAGCAATGCCTTGGGGCCATGACTGGGATTGCAGTAATGTGGCTAAAAAGATAATCCTGGCCTATAAAAAACTCTGAGAAAATCCCAGAGAAATCAGTTTTGTATTACTATACAGATTCAATTACACCTTGGCTAAATAATGTCCCCTGCTTATGTGGTGCCTCGGGTCACCACAGAGTGTTTAACACAGGCATTATTCATATTGCCCAAACCAACTTTATCACACAGGTTTTCTTAATAATAGTAATATTATCCGTGATTAATATTATACTACTAATAGTAATGTAACTATTAAGGTATAGAGTAATTGATTGTCAGTTGGATCTTTCCATGGTTTTGAAAGATGTCAGGTCATAGAAATGATGACAACTGCAGGTGGGCCACTGTTTCTCCATCACAAGACAGAGGCACTAAACAAGGTAACTAAAAGTCACTTCAGTGGTCTCATAATATATTCAGTTGCCTTGGAAATAGGCATCATTATTATTAGCAACCTCAGTGGTTTCTGTATTGTTTCTTTTTCCTACATGTGGATTCATTTTGTATTCATGCTTCCATTGTTACCTTAATATAACCAATCTCAAATCCTGTTTAAAAAAAAAAAAGGCTTAAACAAGTCATTGATTTCTCACAGTTGTGGAGGCAGGGAGGTTCCAGATCGAGGTGCTTGCCCGTGTAGGTCCTAGCGAGGGCTCTCTTCCTGGCCTGTGGATGGCTGTCTTCCTGCTGTGGCCTCACATGGCAGAGAGATGAAGCTCTCCAGTGTCTCTTCTTATAAGGACATTAATTGTATGGGACCAGAATTCCACTCTTATGACCTCATTAGCCTTAATTCTTCACTCCAAATAGAGCCACACCAGGGGTTAGGACTTCAATGTATAAATTTCGGTGGGTGGCATGGGGGACATAATTCAGTCCTTAATAAATGTTTTTGCCATTTTTACTGTCATTCTCTAACAAGGACACAGTGGAGTTTTCCAGAGACTATGTAAGGGTGTGGTAGCAGCACGGTGAATGCAGAAGCAGGTATGAGAAGTCAGCAATCCTCTGTTAGCCAGACTTTAGAGAGACTCGCCAGGATGTAACCTGTCACTACTCCTCTAGCTACACTTTTGTTCTTGTGGAAAATAGTTATTTCTTTAATTAAAAATGTTATGTCAACATGTAGTCCATTTCTTTTTTAAAAATAATTAAAAATTTTTAAATTTCTGTCACAGTAAATGTGATATAAATAGCCTACATAAACAAAAGCTGGCTGGGTGCGGTGGCTCACACCTGTAATCCCAACACTTCGGGATCCTTGAGTCCAGGAGTTTGAGACCAGCCTGGGCAACATAGTGAGACCCCCATCTCTACAAAAGCAAAACAAAACAAAACCCCCCAAATTAGCTGGGCCTGGTGGCGTGCGTCTGTGGTCCCAGTTACTCTGGAGGCTGAGGTGGGAGGATTGCTTTAGCTCAGGGCGTCGAGGCTGCAGCGAGCTCTGATGGCACCACCGCACTCCAGCCCGGGCAAGAGTGAGACCTTGTCTCAAAAACAACAACAAACAAACAAAAAACCCCGCAAAAGCTCTCTGGGCTCCTCATTTATTTAATGGAATGAAGGAGTCCTGAGAGCCACACATTTGGGAACCATTGGTCTCGGCCATGCCCAGCGCGGGCGCACTGTCGCAACACCCCTACCCCTGGCTGCTCAGGGCTCAGCTGTCCGCAAGTACCTTCCTCGCCTTCCTCCTCCCCGCCACCCCCAGCCGCCGCCGCTCCCGCAGCCCCGGCGCCCGCCTACCCGCCAGGCAGGCGGTAGTGTCGATCCACTTGAGCAGCTGCCCGGCGCTCAGCTCACCGCGGGCAGTGGCGTGCGCCGGCTGGATGGCCTGGCTCATGAGCACCTCGCCTGATGCCGGCTGCTCCATGGCCAGGGCTAGAGTGCAATGCCTGTGGCCCCGACGCCCGGCAGTGCCCGCTCTGCCCGCCCCGCCCAGCTCCAAAGGGCGCTGGCGCTGCCTGCCCGGGCCGCGAACCTCTGACCCTCCGGCCGCAGGGAGGTGGGGGTTGCAAGTGAGGGAGCCCTCAGTGTCACCCCCAGGACTATCGCGAGTGGGGGAAAGTCAGCGCTATCGGGTCTCGGGAGAAGTCCGGGAAGTGCGCGGGGTGGGGGCTCCCGGGTAGACAGGTCTGGAAGGCGGCTCCCCTAGGGCCAGAGCACGAGGAACATCTTTTGAGATAAAAAAGCTGTTACACTTTCTAGAGCTGCTATCAGTGACTGCACAAAGCAGTCCTCATTAGGGACACAGTGTCTCCGGAAAACCTCCAGCATCTAATGGATTGGTGGATGTCTGAGTGTCAGGGGAGGCTGCGCCAGGGAGCACATTTACGATGGAGAACTGGAAACCCGGAGAAGGGGAGCAAGCAGGTGAGGTGATAGGAGCTGCTCAGCGACCTGGATCACCTTGGCTGGAACCCAGGGCTTCTGACTATCTGGAATAACACCGAGAAGCCTAGCCGACTCGCACGAATTGGTGGTGCCTTTTCATCCTTATACTTTTGACTTGCCAAGCTTCAGCATGGTGACATCAGAATGGAGATTGTGGTATTTTTGTTTCCTTTTAAAAATATTTTGTTTTGGTTTTTTTTAATGAAAGAGGGGAAATAAGGAAATGTTGACTTGATATCTTTTGGGAGCCTCCCTGTATAGGTTTCAGGACAATCCAATCATAAATAGGAATTGAATGCTTTCACTGAGGCAAGCATGAAGTTTGACTTACATAAAAGGCAGTAAAATAACTTTTAAAAACAAACAAAAATTTATGCCTCCAAGATGGTCCCATTATGTAGCTATACACTTATTTCAATAACGTTATTACTCACATCGCTTTTGGCACCCCTCCTTGGAAAATGCCTTCTTTTTAATGACTTCCATATGGATAAATCATCATAATTTAAGAATTGATATTCATCATATATTCACTCCATATACCAATAACTCTGTGAGAGCCATTTATTGATCTTGGACTTGGCTATGTGACTTGCTTTAGAATGGAATGTGGAGAGATAGCAGTATACCTACCACCAGTCTTGCCTTTAGAATCACCCTGTGTTTCTGTTCTCAGGAACACCTGACCTCTGCCGTGAGGTCACACAGCTGCCTATTAGCATCTGGGTACCAGACTGAATTCACGTATTGCAGAGGCATCTCAGCCAACCCGAGGACTCACCTCCTGAAGCAGAGCAACCCAGCAGACATGAAGACTCTTGAATGACACATAACTACTTATTTTTGTGTGCCACTGTGATTTTGGGGGTTGTCTGTTATGCAGCAATAGCTGACAGTTACATGAGTGAACTGTATTAATATTTGGGAAGTTTATTAAATTACTAGAAATAAAGTTTGCATTTAGGCTCGGTTGTATTATTTTGGGTAAAAAAGTGGTGACTAAAGTGGTGATATTGAATTATGTGTATGCTTGTATACTTAGTTTCTTATAAACTAAAGAAATTTCAGGCCAGTTGTGGTGGTTCATGCCTATAATCGCAGCATTTTGGGAGGCTGAGGTTAGGTAAAATTGCTTGAGCTCAGGAGTTCAAGACCAGCATGAGCAACATGGTGAAACCCTCTCTCTACCAAAAATACGAAGAATTAGTTGGGTGTGGTAGTGTGTGCCTGTGGTCTCAGCTATTCGGGAGGCTGAGGGAGGAGGATCACTTGAGCCAAAAAGGCAGAGGTTGCAGTGAGCTGAGTCTCAAAAAAAAAAAAAAAAAAAAAAAGAAGAAAAAAGAAATTTCAAAAATGTTTAAGCATAAGTGTAAGAGAGTGGGTTTCCAACATGATTTTCTTGAAAGGGACAGCATGTGTATGTTTGTATGTTTGTCTAGAGATGTTTGCTTAAAAAGCAGACACGGCATACATATTCACGGTTGTGTTTTCTTATCTTTATTACCTCCTGTCTAGATGTCTTCAGATTAGGGTTTCATATCTTTTGTTGGTTTCATACTAATTTTAATAGCCTCATGCTGGAACTACTATTCTTGTGTTTTTCTGAATGGTCCCTTTCTTCCTTTTACAATGAAAATGTCATCTGCATGCATGAACATTTGTTATCTCTGTTTCTCTCTGATGTCAAGGATTTTTACTATTATGCTTGAATAAAGGTCTTCAAATTTCATTTGTGTTTAGAGACATTTTTTGAAGATGAGTAGAATGTGAAGCCAGTCTGATTTTAAAAGTTTGTACACAGGAGCTGGAAAGCTGATCCAAAAAAGTGTGGGAAGTTCCATAATCACTAGAATAATGAGAAAATCTTTAAAATGCTGGAGTGGGAAGGGGAACTGGACAGTCTAAACTCTTATTCTAGAGATAAGGAAATGAAGTGATTTCCTTGGGTCACATTGTAAGGTAGCTGGTCTTGGTGAAAATTAAGAACAAGGAACCTGGAATATAAGTAGAAAGATAGAAAAAAAAAACGCTTTCTCCAGAAACGGAGCCACTGACAAGAATTTGAGAGCAGGCAGGTTATTTGGGAGGAAATTGCAGAAAGCACCGATAGGGGCATCAAAGTGTAGTCTCCAGGTAAGCAGCCTCAGCCTCACCTGGGATCCTCTTAAAAAATGCAGAATCTCAGGCCGGGGGTGTTGGCTCATGCTTGTAATCCCAGCACTCTGAGAGGCAGAGGCAGGAGGATCACTTCTTCCTAGGAGTTTGAGACCAGCCTGAGTAACAGAGACCCTGTCTCTATTAAAAAAAAAATTTAAAAATTAGCCGGGAAAGGTAGCACATGCCTGCAGTCCCAGCTACTCAGGAGACTGAGGTGGGAGGATTGCTTGAGCCCAGCAGGTCAAGGCTGCAGTGAGCTGTGATTGGGCCACTGCACTTCAGCCTGAGTGACAGAGTGAGACCCTGTCTCAAAAAAGAAAAAAAAAGAAAAAGAAAAAGAAAAAGAATTATAAATGCAGAATTTCAGGCTCCAACTCAGACCTACTGAATTAGAGTCTGAATTTTATTAAGATTCCTAGGTGATTCACGAGCACGTTACAGTTTGTGAAGAACAGCCCCAACCATACCTCCCACTGGCACGAACCCTGGGGTTTTTATCCTCTGACTAAGGGCTGGTCTCAGGAGATGAACTCCCCAGGACTTCTGCAGATTTCAGAGCAAGAGCAAGCTTTCAGCTGGAGCTTTATCTCAGTAGGACAGGAAGACGCTGTCAGCTTGGACTAGGACTCAGAACGGTGAGTGCTGTGGCCATGCGGGCAAGGCAGAGAGCCAAAATCCTTACTGTCCTGAACAGCAGAGGCAGCCACAAGCCTTTCCATTGCGGGAGATATGTCGCGGACAGAGGGTTTGCTAGTTCAAGTACTTCAGAGAGATGAACTTGATTTGTCATCAAACCCTATCCCTACCTTTGGTATAGGTTTTAAAAGGCGTCAGGTCAGTGTTTTCAAATTCAAATACAAATTTATAAGGATGTGGTTCAAAGTTTAAACTCAGAGCCCCTAAGCAAAACTTCCAGGATGGGTTTCCCCAGCTTTTGGCTGTCAACTTCTTGACTGGAGGGTCTCCTGTCCTTCTCTGCCCCTGCACCCTGCTCTAGGGATGACAGTGACTTTGGGGAATGGGTTTTCCGCTTGGACTGTCCCTCTTAGCACCTGGAGCCTCAAGGTAACCTTGCTCCTGTTTGTCCCTGCACTTCCGGTGGCCCTTTCTTTCTGTCAAGCATTAGGTGTACAACCTAACAGCCACCACGTTTGTGTGGAGTATAAAGCTTTATTTTGTTTGAACCAAAGCCATGTGTATAGAATCCAATTTTTCTGCTTCTCCAGATTTGTTTGGCCCCATTTTCATCCCAGGTCATTGATTACTGCTCGGTGGAGCCCCCTTGCGGTCACCACCACTGCCTGTCAATATGTTGGAGCACATTGTTTTCAAATACTGCATCCCACCTGCTCATGGTATACAATTCTTTCTATATATTGCAGATTCCTATTTACTATTATTTTAATAAGGATTTCTATGTCTGTATTTTTGGGACATGTTGGTATGCAGTTGTCTTTCTTTAAAACCGTCTTCATCTGGTTTTGGTGTCAGGGTTCATAAAATGAATCGGGAAACATTCCCCTACTGTGTATTCTGAAAAAGACTGTATAGATTTGGTGTTCTTTACACTTTTGGTAGAATTCTCCAGTGAAACTATCTGGGCCCTGAAGTTTTTTTTTGGAAGTTTTAAAATTATGATTTTTTTTTTTTTTTGAGACGGAGTCTCACACTGGAACGCAGGTTAGAGTGCAGTGACGCAATCTTGGCCCACTGCAACCTCCGTCTCCCAGGTTCAAGCAATTCTCCTGCCTCAGCCTCCCAAGTAGTTGGGATTATAGGTGCCTGCCACCACACCTGGCTAATTTTTTGTATTTTTAGTAGACACAGGGTTTCACGAAGTTGGCTAGGCTGGTCTCGAACGCCTGACCTCATGATCCACCCGCCTCAGCCTCCCAAAGTGCTGGGATTACAGGTGTGACCCACAGTGCCCAGCTATTAATCCAATTTTTGAAACAGTTACAGGGGTACTCAAATTATTTCACATGGGGTGAGCTGTGGTAGCTTCTGTTTTTAAAAGAATTACTCCTTTTTATCTCAGAAAAAGTAATTTGCCAAAGACTGAGATTCAGCTACTGTCTGATCTGGCACTTTTTCTTCTATCTGGCAGAGGCCTCACCTCTCTGGCTGACTCTTAAAGCTGCCCCTTCCTGCCTCCCTGGCTTTCCCCAGATCTCTCCTGTCTCCTGCCCGTACCATTTCCTGCTTTCTAAGCTTTCAGCTACTTCCCCTTAGGGGAGTGGTTCTCAAGATTTTCCAGCTCAACCCATACTTACTGAATCTGAAATTCTGGGGGTGGGGCCAATAACTATTTTTTTTCTTTTTTCTTTTTTTTTTTTTTGAGATGGAGTCTTGCTCTATCGGCCAGGCCGACGTGCAATGGCGCAACCTTGGCTCACTGCAAACTCTGCCACCTGGGTTCAAGTGATTCTCCTGCCTCAGCCTCCTGAGTAGCTGGGATTACAGGCGCATGCCACCACGCCCATCTAATTTTTGTATTTTTAGTAGAGATGGGGTTTCACCATGTTGGTCAGGCTGGTCTTGAACTCCTGACCTCGCGATCCACCCGCCTCAGCTTCCCAAAGCGCTGAGATTACAGGCATGAGCCACCGCGCCTGGCTGATAACCTGTGTTTTAACAATTCTTCCGTGTGCTTCTGCTGCACACTATGTTAAAAACTACTGCCGCGTGGTGTCTTTCATTAAGGGAATAAAGCTTTCAGTGCAGTCCTTCCCAAGAACATCTTCAGTTTAACAGGGAGCCTTTTCAGACCTGTAAGGGAATTTGTGATATGGGGAAAAGGGCCACAGTCTTGGGTCTTGGTTCTGGAGACATTTGTTTGTGTCTGAGTTAGACCCTCTCCTTGCTAGTGTTGAACTTGAATGTATTACTCAATTTACACATTTTTAACAAAATAGGGATGCTTTCCCTACTTCATAAAGTTGTAATTAGATCATAGAAATTATCATTAAATGGAATCATGATAACCGCTATTTATGGAGGGTCCTTTAAGTCTCACAACAATCTTGCAAGTAATATTCTCTTTGAAGAGCTGAGAAATCAAGCCCAGATAATTCATAAGCACTTACAACATGCCACACATCCCTATGAAGTATACAAGCTATTACAATTCCCGTTTTATAGATGAGGAAACTGAAGGAACTCGCCCAAGACTACATAACTGGGAAGTAGTCGAGTCAGGATTCAAATCTAGAAAGCCTGGCTCTTCTTCAGCTGGGCTAAGAAGTTGATGCATGTGGTGCAGAGGACACATGCGAGGTGGGAGAGATGGGAGTGGTGCCCAGTTCTAGCTCCAAAGGCCATGCTGGTGCCTCTATTTCAAGTCACCTTCATTTGTTCAATCAGCACATACTTATTGAGTGCCTACTTTGTCACAAGGACTGTTCTGGTCATTGGATAAATGCTGGTGAGTAAAATAGATCGGTCCTTGGAACTTTATAGAATTTATAGTTTAAAGATAACATGGGAAATGGCTACAAAATAATGTTGACTATTCTAATGAGGATGAAATGGAGTGATAAGCACGTGTGGAAACTGGCTGATGGCTGTGTGCAGCTCCTCAAATTATAACCTGCTCTTGACTGTCTACTAGACTTGAGATCAGTGCTGAGTTGGGTCTGTTTTTTAAAACAATCACCAACTTACAGAAAATTTGGGAGTCCTGTACAAAGAACATATTTTTCTCTGAGCCATTTGAAAGTAAGTTGCCAACCTGATGCTTAGCCCCAAGTACTTTAGTGTGAATTTTCTATAAACAGGACTTTCTCCTACTGAACCATAACACACCATCAACATGAGGAAGTTGACATGAATCCTCAGAGCCTGCTATGGTTTGAGTGTCCCTCCAAAATTCATCTGTTGGAACCTAAGACCCAATGTGATATTTTAAGATGTGGGGCCTTTGGGGAAGTGGTAAGTCCTGATGGCTCTGCCCTCATGAATGGATTAGTCAGTGCCCTTGTAACAGGCTGGAGAGTACTATGTAGGTAGGCCCTCTTTGCCTTTTTTTTTTTTTTGCCTTTCTCTCGAGGTCGCCATGTGAGGACTCAGTGTTGTGGAGCCACTAGAAGCTGAAAGGGGCAGGGAAGGATTCTCCCCTAGAGCTTTCGGGGATTATGGCCCTGCCAACACCTTGAGTTCAGACATCTGGGCTCTGGAACTGTGAGAGAATCAATTTTTGTCTTAAGCCCCACAGTCTGTGGCTATTTGTTACAGCAGCCGTAGGAAATGAACACACCATCTACCTAGAAAACCACCAGTTCAGATGGGTGGGTCAGATTCCAGCTCCACCTGTAGGGGTCATTCTAGTTTTCACCCTCCCCATATTTTTAACTCCGTTTTCTGACAAGAAACCTGGCTTCTGTATACTTAATAGATTGACTTCTTTGGTCAGTACCCCATGACAGTGAACTCCCAGCTCCTCTGCCACCCTTGCCCCTGAGGGGGCTCCCTCTCGACCTCCCCACTGGACTCAGGGCAGCGTCCTGCTCTGGGCACACACCCATATCCTCTGTCTCACCTAATGGCTAGACACGCATTACTCAGAGAAGGAGAAGGGTAGAGGAAGACCAGCCCTCGTTTATGCTCACCCTTCCTGGAGCACCTCGACTCTTGGGACACTGCCCTGCTCCCCTGGGAGGTGCCAGGTGTCCACCGTGCCGGGCTGGAATGCGGGTGCCCCTGCAGGAGGGGGAGCCTGTATGTGATCATGCAGTGGCAGGGCTCAGGCTTCAGTGAGAGAGTGGCAGGAGTGCATGTCACTGTCTTACCCTCTCCTCCTCAGAGCGTCGTGATGCACCTGCAAAACCCAGTGTGTCTTTCTACACATGTGGTGTCATCAGCCAGGCCAGGGCTTGGTTCCCGCGAGTTGTGCTGCAGGCAAACCGGGGAGAATTGAGATCCTTCATTTTATTTAGGATGAGGCATGCACCTAAACATCAGGCATTTCCTGGTGGCATAATGGATATTTATCTCCTATTAGAAAGGAAGCAATCTGCACTGAGGAAGCCTTCAGATTAAATTTCAGGGATGAACCAAGATTCATCCTGACAGGTATATAGATCCTCAAAGAATAAGTCCTCATAAAACAGCCTAAAAATATTCCTTATGGCAGTTAGATACTTTGTAAAGAGCCCTTATTATTTGTGCTTGAGAATGTACTGAGTTAAATTTAAGAATTGTTTAATACAAGCGTGTACTTTCTCCCTAAAGTGATTCACTCATTCATTCACACAGATTTTTCTAAATATCTAATATTGCCCAGACACTGAGCTAAGCATAAGCTAAGTACCCTGTTTTTAGAGAGCTCAGTAGGCTGGGGTACACAGATTGCTAAGTCACTAGTATAATGTTTATGGATATGGGCACATCAAAAGATATGATACTTAGTGCCCTGGGTACACAAGGTGGGAGGCTCTCCTTTGCACAGGCTTTCCTGGAAAGGCTCTATTGCTCTATAAATCAAACAGCAGGACATAGACAACCTAAGCAAAGGAAAATGCTTGTAAGGGTTCCAGGAGTGATTAGATATGGACAGCAGGCTTGACAGTGGGGAGGAGCAAAGGCTATGCTGCAGGGCTGCCCCTGTTCCTTACATCCTGTGGAACTCTGACAAGATCCAAAGTCCAGAAGACAGCATCTACCTGACCAAGCTTAAGTCATATGTCTGCTCATAAGCTTAGGGATGGGGGAGGGAAGGGAAGGGCAAACGGAGCGGTGAAATCTGTTTCTTTCTCTTTCAGTAGAGATGAGACTGGTGCCTGGAATAATTAACTTTTTTTTTTTTTTTTTTTGAAACAGAGTGTCGCTCTGTCGCCCAGAGCTGGAGTGCAGTGGCCGGATCTCAGCTCACTGCAAGCTCCGCCTCCCGGGTTCTCGCCATCCTCCTGCCTCAGCCTCCCGAGTAGCTGGGACTACAGGCGCCCGCCACCATGCCCGGCTAGTTTTTTGTATTTTTTAGTAGAGACGGGGTTTGACCATGTTAGCCAGGATGGTCTCGATCTCCTGACCTCGTGATCCGCCCGTCTCGGCCTCCCAAAGTGCTGGGATTACAGGCTTGAGCCACCGCGCCCGGCCAATTAACTTCTTACTAAGATTAAACATAGCAGTGAGTTGTTCTCCAAAAGGAAAATAAACACAGATTAGGAATGAAGAATGGAAGCTGGACAAATCTTTACAATGACCAACGACTCTTACCTGGACATTCAGGCATGGGGAAGAATATGGGTAAAGGCAAGTCCTTGGTAATATTGCTGAACTGGTGGATCAAGCCTTACCTGAAACTAACTGACTTTGGAGCTTTCCAGTTATGTGAACAAGTAAGCATCCCCTATGCCCTCCCATTTTTTGCTCTAAGCCCATTTGAATTTGGTTATCTGTCAGTATAACCAAAATATTTCTAACTGATAGATCCCCAGAATGTTTTTTAATAAGATTCTAGGCAGTCTTTTTTAAAATTTCCTATGAAATTGATTTTTACTCATTTTTCAGTCTCTGAGTGATATTTGTGCTGCACATTTATAGCTCATATCAGATGACTGATCCAGCTGATACTATCACATTTTCAAGTCATTTATCTCAGATAGGTAGTATACTATTATAATGATGTTTGTACCATGTAGGCTAATTTTTAAAATTGTTTTTGTAGAGACTGGATCTCACTATGTTGCCCAGGCTGGTCTTGAACTTCTGGGCTGAAGCAATCCTTCTACCTTGGCCTCCTAAAGTGTTAGGATTGCTTGTGTAGGCCACCATGCCCGGCCACATTCTTGTTTCCATAATTAATCTGAAATTTGTTTCATCCTTAAGAGTTGTTTTTAGGTAATTTTAAGTGTAGAAATTCAGCATAGTTTATAAAAATATTTTTTGTAAAATGGAACTTTATTCTAAAATGTATCCAAAATTGCAAGACACAAATACCATTGAAACAGGTAAAGGTTTATTATATAGAATGGTGAAACATACAGAATATAATTTTACTCTTTTTAAAGAGCCTTCATTAAGAAAACCCAATTTAAAGCTATTTGTTTCCAAATAATTTATATATATTAGTTGTAGCATAATTCTCCAAGCATACCTAATGTAAAGTACAAAACTATTTGAAACTGAATTCAAATATAAAATATATGTGTGTGTGTATATATATACACATACATATGTATGTACATATATGTACACGTACACATATGTACATATATATGTAGATGAACTATAAATGACTGTGCAATAAATAAATAAATGACTGTGCTAAAGATGCAGAAACCTGCAGACTCATCAGTGTGTCTTCAAATCAGGCAGGTTGGTCAGCCACCAACAAGCTTCACCTTTTCAAGTCCTTGCCCACCAGTTAAGGGAAAATGTCCATAATGAATCATAGACTAACAAAGATTTTATAAAATGACTTTCAAAGGATTTTTTCCCCAAAATCTCCTGTGTGATCTGGCAACTGCCTCCTTGTCCTCTTTTTTCCCTACCTCCAAAATAAATCCGATTCTGTGACATTTGATGCTAAACCATAATTAGGCTTTGGGCATTTTAATTAAGATATTTTTGTGAAATTCACTTATCTGTGACATCTTTTTTCTTCTTTTTCTAAATTCATATTCTAAACATTTGAGGAACTAAAACCTCAATACTACATCAATGGTATTATTATGGTAGCTTTCTTCCTTTAAGTGGACATTTAAAGTTCTCTTCAAAGAAATGAAGCAGAATGGCAAATAATCTCCACAAGAATGAGTTCATATGAATATGTTTTGATATTTCAATACCTCTGTTCTTGAAATACTACTAACAACTCATCAGGTCAGAGTCTTAGAGCTTAGACAAAGTAAAGCTCAGAAAGGGGACAAAAGTCCTGTAGACTAGGCATTAAAAAACCCATTTTTTTTTTTTTTTTTTTTTTGAGACAGAGTCTCGCTCTGTGGCCCAGGCTGGAGTGCAGTGGCCGGATCTCAGCTCACTGCAAGCTCTGCCTCCTGGGTTTACGCCATTCTCCTGCCTCAGCCTCCCGAGTAGCTGGGACTACAGGCACCTGCCACCTGGCCCGGCTATTTTTTTGTATTTTTTTTTTTTTTGAGACAGTGTCTTGCTCTGTGTTCTAGGCGGGAATGCAGTGGCGTGATCCCGGCTCACCGCAACCTCTTCAAGCAATTCTCCTGCCTCAGCCTCCCATAAAAAATATTCTTGTTAGCTAGTATGTGAATGGGATAAATTCACTGGGCAGATGATATATTTTTTCACATTACTCCTGTCATCATTCCTTAGTTGCTTTTTTCTTTAGGATCCTGAAGTTGTCTGAAAAGACTGACATTATTCGACTATTTCTCTGGCATTTCAGTGAGAATAGACTATTAATAAAGGAAAGTCAGCTCAAAAATAGTAAATTAGACCCCTTAACTTGCTTGTATCAGCAAAAAATAGATTAACAATTATTTTTTCAGATTCTTTCTCTACACTGATAGTTTTCCAGCTACTTATAAGATCTCATCTTGATATCAACAGTGTTAGATATTAATAAAATATGATAGCATTAAGAAGACATATTTCATCATTCTACTTTATTGAGAACCTAAATAACCAGTTGAGAGTTATGTAGGGAAAGCAAGATCAGAACCCACATTTTCTGTCTGCTGATACTGTGCTTTGTCATTTTGTGACACTACACTGCTTCTAATAAAAGCCCTTTTATTTCTTAATTTTTAAGAGTATAAATATATCTTAAGCAAAAATAATATGTTGAAAACAAATCTCGTGGGTTTTTTTTTTCTTTTTGCGAGAAGTTACACATATTTCTTATTAGGAATACATTTCCATCTTTCTGTTTGGAGTGAATCACATTTGAATGTTTTGTTTCAGTATTTGAATCTGGAGGATGAATGAAGATATAGTATGGCATAAAGGCTAAACATAGCTGTTAATGCTGATGCTGATCATCCCCTGGGAATATACTAGTGCTGAGATTTACGGAGCCCCTTAGGCTCCTACAGACTCTCAGCTTCAGGGAAAGGAAGGCTCACTCCAGAGAACAATGTGCATCTATTCATTCTGCTGCCCCACGGCACAGCCCAACCTGCTAACCTGGTCCCCTTCTGCCTCACTCTTCAGTCTTAGCTTTTGCGTTTATGTACATATAAATCACTTGGGACACAGTGAAAACACAGTATTTCATCAGCATACTCACTGGTCAATTTTACTTGCCTCCTTGCAAAGAAGCAGGTCTTATTTCAGAGCTCTGAGTTGTTAATTATTGTAAGGGACCCATCAAATACGCAGGTTTCTGAAATATGTTGGACTATGATTTAATTCTTTTCCTTAATTATTATTTTCCACTATTTTAATTTTTGAAGGCCATAAAACTAATCAGTTATAACTGGGCATGAGCGCCTTTCCACCAATCCATGACCCCCAGCGCCTGCATCAGATGCTGAAATAATGGGATAAATGTGTCTGGATGAAGAAATACTGTGGTGGCATGTTTGGATGAATCAAGTTCACAGAAATGGTAAAATAGATGGAATGAGCATGCAAGCTAACATAGATTTATATTGCTTATGTTTACAGATTTGTGCAAGTCTTAGAAGCCTAGATACATTTACTATGCACTGTATTTAAGAACTGTTGATTGAAGAGGTGGACAGTAAAACAATCAAGTCATATTTCCTGCATGCAAAGGACCAGTAATTAAGGATGAAGGGGCATGCTCTCTTCCTCCTCTGCTTTCCCCTATTGTTACCAAACATTAAATATTGAAAAGCACTTGACTAAAAATGTCACTACACATTTATAATATTCCATTAAAGCTAATATATAAAATATTAATAGACATTTGTTATGGTATTATAGCATAAAAAAGCTGGAGCATAAAAAAGCTGAGCAAACTCAAGATCTAACATGATCAAATGTCTACCTAATATGACATGCCTAACATTTATCAGAAGCCAGTTATTACGTTTAATAAAAATAATCAGCTTGTTTTTGAACTATCATTTTCTATCAGTCATTGAACACTTCCTTGTTTCTTCCTTTAAAAACTGCTAAAACTCAGACAAGTAAAAAAAATTTTTTTTTTCTTTTTTTTTTTTTTTTTGAGACGGAGTCTCTGTCGCCCAGGCTAGAGTGCAGTGCCTCGATCTCGGCTCACTGCAAGCTCCGCCTCCCGGGTTCACGCCATTCTACTGCCTCAGCCTCTCGACTAGCTGGGACTACAGGCACCTGCCACCACACTGGGCTAATTTTTTATTTTTTTATTTTTTAGTAGAGATGGGGTTTCCCCGTATTAGCCAGGATGGTCTCGATCGCCTGACGTCGTGATCTGCCCGCCTCGGCCTCCCAAAGTGCTGGGATTACAGGCGTGAGACACCACGCTCGGCCTTTTTTATTTTATTTTATTTTTTGAGACGGAGTCTGGCTCTGTCGCCCGGGCTGGAGTTCAATGGCGCCATCTCGGCTCACTGCAACCTCCACCTTCCAGGTTCAAGCGATTCTCCTGCCTCAGCCTCCCGAGTAGCTGGGATTACAGGCGCCCGCCACCATGCCCGGCTAATTTTTTGTATTTTTAGTAGAAACGGGGTTTCACTATGTTGGTCAGGCTGGTCTTGAAACCTGACCTCGTGATTCACCCACCTCGGCCTCCCAAAGTGCTGGGATTACAGGCGTGAGCCACCGCGCCCTGCCGCCAAGTAAAAAATGTTAAAGAAAAGCTGAGAATACAAACTATAAAATTTCTAATACGTTGATAAAGAATTAGAAGTTGAAAGTAAAATTTGCAATAGCTAAAAGTTTCATGGGTCTCTATAGAAACCAACAGAGGCAAGGGGATTGCTGCAGGGGGGCCACGCTGGTGGTTCCTTCTTTCATTCTAACTTCTACTGCGTGCTATATTGACTTGAGGAACCAGCTGCTGCCTATTCAGTGATAAGTGTTTACTAACATTGCTCCTGTAAAAGGACTCCACGGACCAATGGGGAGAGATAGGAGAAGGAAGAGACTGAGAAAGATTGCTGCCAGTTGTCTTGAATGCGAACAACAGGTCTTATGGTAGAGATGAGGAATATGGTTACCCTAAAGCAAACCATCTCATAAGATTGTTTAATGGAAAAATGGAATTCTTTCTTATCAAATGTAATCATTCATTACAGGAAAGATTACAGTAATTGTGAGGTGCCATTACCACTTGCTACAGTAGTTTAAGCTATGTATTGACTTGGCTTTTAGTTACCTATGTTTTCCTGGAGTCTTTTTGTCTTAATAATGTTCCAAAGACAATTGGACTCTGTTCTTAACCAGTGCGTAAGTTACTCCTTAACGAATAAAGTAGGTGTTTCAAGAGCCACATTAATTGTTTTTAAGCTAATAGCTGCTTATGAAGGTGAATTAAGTCTTCAATAATTCTATATAGTACCATAACTATGAGAGAGAGAGAGAATGTTACATTGCTCTAAGGAAATATCTGAGATTGGGTAATTTATAAAGAAAGGAAGCTTAATTGACTCACAGTTCTTCATGGCTGGAGAGGCCTCAGGAAACTTCCAATCATGGTGGAAGGTACCTCTTCACAGGTGGCAGGAGAATGCGCGTTAGCAGGCGAAATGACAGACGCTTATAAAACCATCGGATCTCGTGAGAACTCACTCACTATCACGAGAGCAGCATGGGGGAAACTGCTCCCATGACCCAATCACCTCCCACCGGGTCCCTCCCATGACACGTGGGGATTATGGGGATTACAATTCAAGATGAGATTTGGGTGGAGACACAGCTAAACCACATCAGAGAGAGAGAGAAAGAAAGGGAGGACGAGGAGGGGGAGGAGGAAGAGGAGGAGGAGGAGGAGGGGGAAGGGGAGGAGGAGGAGGGGGAAGGGGAGGGGGAGGGGAAGGGGAGGAGGAGGAGGAAAGTGGGGGAGGAGAAGAATGGGGGAGGAGGAGGAGAGGAGTGGGGGAGGAGGAGAGGAGTGAGGGAGGAGGAGGAGGAGGGAAAGGGGGAGAATGAATTTGCACGCACAAAAATTATGGAAATTTCTTATTGAGCAAGTTATGTTTCAGTTAATCAAGATAATGCATGATTGGCTAATTTCTTCACTGACTTTTAAGAGTATTTTCCATGTACTGTCTTCATTGTGAAACAAAAATGGGCCTTTTTTTGTCCCTTTTTTGAAGTTTCCATCCTGTCTTCCCATGTTAATTGAAGCTCTTTTGCCTTAAACATGGCTTGAGAAATGAGTCCTTGTTGTGATGCAGGTTGTCAAACTTACAGCTGCAGGAAGAGGAGTGTTGTGCTCACGTTGGGTAAGCAAATAGAATTCTTGCAAAGGAAGACAGAAGAACCAGCCCTGCAAATAAATGGTCCTTTGCAGCAAGATTCCTCTTCTGGCCTCATCCTTTCTGAATTTAAAGGTCAGAGGAAGCTTCACACAGCCACTTTCATATCTCAGTGCCCTGGCTAAATGTCTCAGGAGAATAAAGACACCCTAATGGGAAAGCAATTTTATAATTCTGGGCTTGCATTCCAGAATCGTGCAGACTGTTTTCCAGTTGAAACAGCTCTACATACAAACATCATCGGAAGCAAGTTCTTTTACCTCTCTGATCTGTCTTATAATTAATCTGAATATTTTAAATATGCTTTTAATATAATCACTGAGAATAAAAATCTGTAGCCAAGTAACTAATGAATGTCTTGAACTCTAAGCACATTCTGAATATTTAATTATCATTTAAACAAATGAGAAAATATAAATTCAATTTGCAAAATAAGAAAATATTTACTCAAGAGTTTGAAAATTGAAATATATTAATCAATCAGTGCACATACATACTGTCTCTCCAAACCCAAAATTACTGAGGTTTTTTTTTCTTTGCAACTCTTTTGAAGTCCCTACGTTCTCAACTCTTATACCTTTTGTGTACAGTTTTTTTCTGCCAGAAATATATTTGAAGTGTTTTAGTTGTCATTTGTATCTGAAAATGGTTGGAATCATATAGCTTATTTTTGGCAAGAAGAATCAAGATGACCACAAAGGGATCTATAATATAAAGCCTACAGCATACATTTTTATCTTCAGCAGGAAGAAATCCCCCAAAGTAGGTTAGGAATTTACTGCATGCATTTAACTTCTGAACTGGAAATTTATGTGGCAGTTCAGTGATTAATCATTAATCGTGGTAAATGTCAATTTCTACTCATTAGGAGTAAGGACATCTATTTTTGCAATTCAAATGGAAATGATTTCTCATTTAATCACTTGTCTGCTCCAAAGCTCCTCTTCAATTGGATAAGTTCACATATTTCCAGTGCCGCTTTAATTTACAAGTGGGGTGAACAGAACCTCATATTTTGAGGCCCGATGTAAGCGCTCAAGTCATAGTGAACTTGATGAGAATCAATACTGCCAAATAAACCAGAAAGATAGTCAAATGAATGTGAAAGTTTTCTGAAACATATACCTTTGCAATCTGTATTTCATGTCTTCTAAAGTGCCTGTTTCCAGGGCAAAACAGCAAAACACTTCTGGTTACTTGAAGGAAAAAAATTCACATTAGTTATTCATTTTTGCAAGTGCATAGTTCAGTAACTCTCTTGCACATAAACAACAGGCAAATCTTTTTAGAACTTGAAAATACAGTAGTTAAATACCTTTCCAAACAAGGTTTTAAATAATCTGGGAAGTGAAGTAACCAGAGATAGCTTGTCAGATTTCTATTCACCCTGGACCACCTCCCATCTGAAATGATTTAAGAAGTTGATTTTAGAGATACTCATGACATTCAAGTTCTACAGAGATTTGGACCTTGAATGCTTTATATTCTACACTGAGCTTCCTATGACCATGTAATTCTGCAACCAGATATCTTCTGGCAAGATGACAATTTCTGAGAAGAGCCTGAGGTTATTGTGCTGCCTATTTGAAATGGTATTTTTGCTAAATGGATGGAATTTTAAACTCTTAGGATGCAATACTGAGAATTTCATTATAGTCTGATTTTTCAGAGATAACTAACTTAGAGATACTGGCAGTGGGTTTACTAATCCACCTTTGTTGTAAATTAGATATGGCTTTTATGTTAGTTTTGGTTTCGGTTATTTCGTTCAGTAGATTTCTTCTTATAAGTACCTGTCATACTGAGCATTTTAATTTTGAATTTGGGCATTACTTTGAAAACTTTTGTATGAGAGGGATCTCTTGCAATAGCTAGTGCTTCTATTTTCATTAACACTTTTATATGTGGCATATACATACATACATACAAACAAATACATATTTTATGTATGTATATGCCACATATAAAAGTGTTTTTTATGAAATGTTATGTTTTTAATCAAATGTTCATGTTTTCTATGACACAGGGTCTTGCTCTGTCGCCCAGGCTGGAGTGCAGTGGCACAATCATAGTTCACTGTAACCTTGAACTCAGTGGGCTCAAGTGATCTTCCTGTCTCAGCCTCCCTAGTAGCTACTACTACAGGCACAGGCCACTATGCCTGGCTGCCTTTTTAAAAAACTCTGGAGGGTGGGGGTGGGGTGTGACCAGGGTGGGGGCCCCCTATGTTGTCCAGGCTGGTCTTGAACTCCTGGCTTCAAGCAATCCTCCTGCCTCGACCTCCCAAAGTGCTGAGATTACAGGTGTGAGCCACCAAACTGAGCCATGTTTTATATATTTTTAAAAGTGTTGGCCAGGCGCGGTGGCTCACGCCTGTAATCCCAGCACTTTGGGAGGCCGAGGAGGGTGAATCACGAGATCAGGAGATCGAGACCATCCTGGCTAACATGATGAAACCCCGTCTCTACTAAAAATAGAAAAAATTAGCTGGGTTTGGTGGCGGGCGCCTGCAGTCCCAGCTACTCGGAAGGCTGAGGCAGGAGACCGTGTGAATCCGGGAGGCGGAGCTTGCAGTGAGCCGAGATTGCACCACTGCACTCCAGCCTGGGCAACAAAGCAGACTCTGTCTCAAAAAAAAAAAAAAAAAAAAAAAAAAAAGTGTTAAGTGATTTATCTTTTTGCAAATGGATTAAAGTTCAGCTCTCTGTGGGTTTTTCATTGAATCAAAAAATATGCCTAGGTAAGTACTTCTCAAATAAATATGAAGTAAATACTGTGCATAAAATGTGACTAGTAACTACTTGTAATAGTATGCTGAGTTCTCTAAATTAATATTACTTTCAATGATATGTGTGTTTTGTTGAAGCAATTTTGAGACCATTACGTCTATATAATATCCCTTCAGTCAGAAGTGAATAATAACCTATGACAAAACAGTAGCACTGAAATATAAAAGACTATATAAAGAATACATTTGACTTTTCAATTCATAAACCCTTTCTCTGCAACAAATATGTACATAAGTAATGCTGAATTCCTTAATATAATGAATACTAATTTACATAATACACATGATTACTGGTATTTTATTGAAAGCACATTTAAAATTAGCAATGTTTTCCATGGGACATGACTAAATATCAAGAGTTCCATCCCTATTCCCATCAAGAACTGTGAGTTGTAGGATGAAAAAGCAATTTTGTGAGAAAATTTGAGGTTATTCACTGAGAAATGCAGCTACAGCCAAGCAGCGCCCAATATTTACTTCAAGGGAAGCTTCCCAAACTGAATGTGACAACTAAACATTTACAATGTTGACTCAGCCGGGCGCGGTGGCTCATGCCTGTAATCCCAGCACTTTGGGAGGCCGAGGTGGGCAGATCACCTGAGGTCGGGAGTTTGAGACCAGCCTGACCAATATGGAGAAACCCTGTCTCTACTAAAAATACAAAATTAGCCAGGCATGGTGGCGCATGCCTGTAATCCCAGCCTCGGGAGGCTGAGGCACGAGAATCGCTTGAACCCAGGAGGAGAAGGTTGCGGTGAGCCGAGATCGCGCCCTTGCATTCCAGCCTGGGCAACAAAAGCGAAACTCCATCTCAAAAACAAACAAAAACAAACAAACAAAAAACCCCAAAAAACAATGTTAATACAGAATTTTCTATAAGGCTGCACCATATTCTCAACAGACAATTTGTGCAGGGAATAAAACATCTAGAATTTCTTTCATTTAATTTTTATGACTCTTTGACATCAAGAGTTTCTTCACTTTTAAGGATACACTGAGCTATGAGAACAAACCCTTGATTACTCAGATTGCTTGGGGGCTGGGGGGCTGGGTCTGCAGACACTCTCATCTCTTTTTCCCTTCATTTTGGAATCTTTCACTCTTTGTTACCTCATTCACCAAGGGGAGCTCACAGGGATTAAACCAATTCTGTTGGCTTTTATTTATGTATGCTACTCCTGCCCTGAACCTACATAATGCTACCACCACTAAGAGTCATTTTTGCACAATTAGAAATAATTTTAATAATAAGTTCCAGAAAAGTTCTTAGTTACATGACTTCTACCTGTTTTAAAGTCAGGGACTTATCAGCTGCCTTGCTATCTACCCGCTATGTCCCAGTAATCCAGACACCTTGCGAAAATTGCCTGGCAAGTTATTTGAGGTAATCTGGCTCAAACTGTCTGGCCAATGGAATTTATAAATTGTTTCTAATCATTATGTACAAATGTACTGTGTTATTGGACTAGAAGATTCCACTTGGATCAAAGCCATAATAATGTGGAACCATTATTTAAAAACTGATTGAAAAGATGATTTATTTCCATTGATATCTAAGGATGAATCACTAATCTCAATTGTAGACCCTCCTCCTCCTATATTCTCATTTATCTCTATACTAGCATGCAGCACTTACTTCAGAATCTTTATTTGGGCAAATGTTCATGGTGAACTGAGACAATCATCTGTATAGTTCATGAGAAAGATGAACGTGATTGAGGACAAGCATAGTTTTGTAGGAATTACCTGGATAACTGCTTCAGATAACCACATTATGTATAGTTATAGTCATATCTGGAGTAAAATACCAAAGTTTAATTCATTAACATATCTATTTGCCAAGAACATTAGTAATTTTTTTGTCATTCCATGTTTATTTATCTGACCACATAGAGCCAGCCATTCATATATGCATTGTAGCCTCTTCTTCAATGCATATAAATCCTTTGATATTAGAGCCTCCTGAATTTTATATAAGGCATAATGTCTAATTCAATTATATACACAGATGTCCACACTAGTTATATTTTGACTTTATATTTTGATGTTTATACTGGCTTCATACAAACTTGACTTTTTCAATAAGTAATGAAGTACAGACTAGAAATGAAAGGGTAGAAACTGTGTATGAAAAGCTGTATTTAAAAAAATTAAATGTGTAAACGTGCCAAATTAAGGGTCATTTATGTACATCTTTATGGCAACTTATCCCATTACATGAATAGTTCAAGTACTTGTACAAAAGCACTAAATTATAAATCCATCTGAGAATAAATGCAGTAATGTGCACATGCACGCACACACACATACATGAACACACATACACAGATACTAAATTTACAAAATGTGTCAGGTAGCTGGTGGCCATCATTGAATTAAGAATAGTAGATTACTAAGAGTCATCCCAGATTCCGATTATATTTATACATAAATTGTGCATTTATAAAAACCTTACAAATACTTCTATTTTTTCAGGAAGATATTATAGGTAACAATTTAACACATGTAGTAAGAAAACATCTTAAATTCGGAAAATCACAATTAGGTAAATTAAACAATTCAATACGTAGATGGCTATCATAAGTATTCTATTTATAAAGACTTTTCCATTTTTTATGTTGAAACAACAGGATATCCTTTAAATTATTCATCCTAACATGTAGTTTGTGTTTTTAATTGCCTTAATGCAAGGAAAGTAAAACATTTTGAAATATGATAGAACGTATAAACACATTTCAATCAGTAGTTTATATTACGAAAATTTCTAAGGTGGTGCTAAATTTAAAGTAATTTGTTGTCAAATTATGGTAACTGTACAGATTATTTGAATTGTTCTTTTTAAATAAGTAGATGGCCAATTACATTTAACTGAGCAATTTTACCAGGACATGATGGAAAGTTAGCTGACAAATACCATATTGTTTTCTGAGAGTACTGTGAGGAATCCAAATTTTACTCTCTTGGCAATGTACTGAGGCCATTTGGTGGAAAAAAGAAAGTGGGATTAAGTGTTAATATTGACTGGGAATAAGTCCTTTACATCACTGTTTCTGGGAACATTAATAGTTACCTTTGTTACGATAATGGTACATTTCATTTTAAAAATGAAATGCTAAATATGTTAGACAGATCATAACATTTTAATGACTGGGATAAGCAAAATGAGTCCAACCTTTGTTCTGGTGATAGCCAGTAAATGTCCAAAGAGAGAAGAGACAAACTGTAATTGTATACATAAAAACACCTAGTCCCACTTAAAAATTTTAATATCTATATAAAGTACTGTAATTTTTAAAGATGAAGACATCAAAAATATTCACATTAAAATATCTTACAGAAATCATTATTCTTCTATTCAAGAAAACCAATTACACTAAGTTAACAGGGAAAATTTAACAGGAAATTCTTCTTGGGACACTTATTTAACTGAGGATTTCACTTCATAGTTTAAAAAAGTAAATGGGCCTCAGGTGTCTTTTTCATGGGTAGGTCACCTTATCAATCTGAATTACAGTTCATGGGTAAAGCTAACTTATTTTTTTGTAATAAGTTAATAATGCCAATTCAGTTTCTTGTAAACAAATGTCTGTATCAAACCACCATAATTACTGTGTAACTCCTAGTAGTATCAGTGAAGTGGCTGAGAATTAAATGATCATTTATGCCCTTATCTTTAGATACAGAACCTTCAAAAGAAGGCCTAATGTGGACAAGCTAACATGGGTGTGCTAAACCTAGGCACAGGAGACTCCATCTGCTTATGTCTTGTATTACTCTTTCCATCCCAAATAACTTTCATCAGCTGTTTTACCACTGAAAGGAAAAGTAGTCAAAGGAAATCATTCTATTTAATCATTATTGGTTGTGCTACAAAATAATGTGAATCACAGTGGGAGTGTTTTGTGAGCAAACTTCATATTACTATTCCCAACACACACACACACAGGTACACACAACATATTTAGTATGCGAAATGCAAGTATTAATAGTGGTTAGCCATTTTTTCACTTTTCTAGTTATTTCTCAAGGTATGGTTCACAGACCCAGGGAGACCCTTACACATGCTTAAGATTGGGTACCGTTGCTTTAAACAAACACAGACTCTGGCTCCGCATAGCAAACAATAAACTTATTCCACCAGGAGGGAAAAATAGAAATAAGATTAATCTACTTTTGGCAAATATATGGCAACCTTGTCCCCAACATTGGATTTCTCCCTCCCATACTATACATTCACTGGCCACTTGTATTGATTAGTGTTTTCAAAGAGAACTATAGTCGTCCCTCCGCATCCAAGGGAGACCGGTTTCAGGACCCCCGCAGATGCCAAAATCCACAGATGCTTAAGTCTCTTATATAAAATGACATAGTATAACCTATGCACATCCTCCAATATACTTTAAATCATCTCTAGATTACTTATAATACCTAATACAATGTATTATAAATGCCATGGAAATAGTTGTTATAATGTATTATTTGTAATTATTGTTGTATTATTGGTTTTTATTGTTTTTTAATTTTTTCCCAATATTTCTGACCAGGAGTTGATTGAATCGGGGATGTGGAACCTGCGGATATGGAGGGTCGACTCTATTGTACAGAAGACGTAAGAAAAGAAAGGAAAACTTGGGCCGGGCGCAGTGGCTCACGTCTGTAATCCCAACACTTTGGGAGGCCGAGGCAGACGGATCACGAGGTCAGGAGATTAAGACCATCCTGGCTAACACGGTGAAACCCCTCTCTACTAAAAATACAAAAAATTAGCTGGGCATGCACCTGTAGTCCCAGCCACTCAGGACGCTGAGGCAGGAGAATTGCATGAACCCGGGAGGTGGAGTTTGCAGTGAGCTGAGATCACACCACTGCACTCCAGCCTGGGCGACAGAGTGACACTCAGTCTCAAAAAAAAAAAAAAAAAAAGAGGAAAACTTGATCAGGCATAGTGGCTCACGCCTGTAATCCCAGCACCTTGTGGGGTGAGGCGGGCAGGTCACTTGAGGTCAGGAGTTCCAGAGCAGCCTGGCCAACATGGTGAAACCCTGTCTCTACTAAAAATACGAAAATTAGCCTGTGATGCATGCCTGTAATCCAGCTACTCTGGAGGCTGAGGCAGGAGAATCGCTGGAACCTGGGAGGTGGAGACTGCAGGATTGTGCCACTGCACTCCAGCCTGGGTGACAGAGCAAGACTGTCTCAAAAAAAAAAAAAAAAAAAAAAAAAAGGAAAACCAGTGTCAACAGTGTCAAAAGATTAAAATGCATTCCAAAATCAAGTGGCTATGATTTGTGGCACTCCTTCGAATTAGCAGTGATAATCAAGGAATGAAAATTGCAATTATTTCTCCTGGGAAAACCACTCTTAGTACTATGCACTATATGCAGATGAAAATGGTAAGGGCTGAGAAGGTAACAGTGTTCAGTTGGTATTTATTTCTCCTGGAAGATGTAGGGATTGGGAGGGAGGCAAGGATAAAGCCGCGGAAGAAGTAATCAAGACTTCATAGTATTAAGGATGGTGGAAAACTTCCTCAGTCAAGGGAGCAGTTCTGAATGCTTTGCTATACATTCCTAGGATAATATGATGAAGAAAAGATAGAGACAGATGTGGGACTTCTTCATGCCCCAAACTGAACTTACTTATTTTCATTTGTTGTCTTTTAAACCACAGAAGTGTTAACTGAATAACCCTATGAAATGCAATGGAGTTCAGATATCTTAGAGAATCATAAAAATAGAAATGGAAGTTTTCTTTATTTTATTCTAGAGGGAAAGGGCTGTTTTGGGCACTTTTCATGGCTGGGGGAGCAGAACCGATTTACTTGTTAATCTTTTGGCAATTGAGAAATCTTTTTTATTTTTGAAATGGAGTCTTGCTCCATCACCCAGGCTGGAGTGCAGTGGCACAATCTCGGCTCACTGCAACCTCTGTCTCCAGGGTTCAAGTGATTCTCCTGCCTCAGCCTCCTGAGTAGGTGGGATTACAGGCACCCACCACCACGCCCGGCTAATTTTTGTATTTTTAGTAGAGATGGGGGTTTCACCATGTTGGCCAGGCTGGTCTTGAACTCCCAACCTCAGGTGATCTGCCCACCTTGGCCTCCCAAGTGCTGGGATTATAGGCGTGAGTGCCCAGCTGGCAATTGAGAAATCTTGACCTTGGATTCCTAGCTGTGAACTTCCTCTTCATCAGCAACTGAGTCCACACTGGAACATTTTCAAAGGAGTACTAGTAAGATTCACCCATCAAAATGTGGTGTATTACAAGATCAATGACACCCTATAGCCTTTGTTCCCATGGGCAACTTTGCTGTAAGACACGTAGTTAAGGATAAAAAATACCTCAGAAAGAATCTGACATGTATTTTCAAATGCAGTGAGTTAGGCAGAATGCAAAGCAGAGTAGCAAGAGTTAATGTTTTTACCTACTGCATACTTTTGCCTTTTACATGTGTATTTAATATGTTCAATGTAGCAAGAATTGCTGATATTATTACTGTGAGGTGACATATGTAAAAAATAACCCTAGGAACAGGTAGTATACATCAAGACCAACACAAATGCATTGATAAAGATGGAAAACACAAGAGAAAAACATTAAATACTCTTATTACAAGAAAAAAGGATAAGGGTTAAATGATTCAAAATCTAAACAAAAATTAATATACAGATATACTGTCCTCCATTCAGTGCATGAAAGAATTATCTGGTTATAAAAATCAAGTATCCTTACATTCTGGGTTTCTTGGATACAATTTTCTCCTCAAAAATAATTTTTCAACTATTCCAGGAAATTTTTAAATCTAAAGTAACTCTTTTTAATCTGGACTCCAAGAAGAAAAAAGAAATGAATACTTACAATGAATTGACTGCTCTGCCTTGAAAACAAAAAAAACGAATTTTACTTTTAGGTTACAAATAATGGGGATCATGATGCAATTCATATTCTAGTATTACCCCCAAAATAAGGGCAGATAAAATCAGATTCATCATTCTTTGTGATAAGAAATAATACCTTCTCAGAAGGCAAAGAAAAGAACTTCAAGATCAGTAATAATGGAGAAGAGTTAACAAAATGTTTGAAAATTCTAGCATTATAAGATTAAACTTAATAATCAAAGGGCTGTCAGTTTTTATACGATTGTCATAAAAAATGAAAGTCAAAATTCTTCTTGGTAAAGTCAGGTGTCTGGACAAACTGTCACCTTCATTCAGGTTACCTTCGCTTGAGGTAAAGACCTTTTCATCTGAATTTGCATGAAAGGTTTCTGCAGGCTGACAGCATGAGGCTCTTCTCCCGTGTGCACTCCTAGGCATCTGAACGCTGTGTGTGATTAACTGAGGCTCATTTTATTATAGTTTAAATCTGCAACATACATTCAATTCAGCTTTTTTTTTTTTTTTTTTTCCTCAACAGTTCTGCCTAGTATCCCTGTTAGGCACAGGCAAAATCTTTATTTTTACAAGGACTAAATCATTATGAATTTGAGAGAAGTCAGTCATCAGGAACTAGCAAATACAGTCATGTGTTACTTAATGACAAGTATACATTCTGAGAAATGCACTGTCAGGCAGTATTTTCCTTGTCCGAACATCATAGAGTGTACTTACACAAACCCAGATGGTATAGGCTCCTACACACCTAGGCTATATAATATAAACTAGTGCTCCCAGGCTACAAACCTGTACAGCATGTTACTGTACTCAATACTGAAGGCAACTGTAATACAATGGTATTTGTGTTTCTAAGCATAGAAAAGATACAGTAAAAATATGGTATTATAATCTTATAGGACCACTGTTGTATATGCACTCTGTGGTTGATTGAAATGTCATTATGAGCTGCATGACTATATACTGCCAATTTTTCACTTTAGAGACTATAAGCCTAAAGGAAAGAGAAAGCCTGCGATTAAACAATGCTTTAACCTGCGATTAAACAATGTTTTTCAGTCTCTGGAGTTTGGATTCATAGTTGGTATTTATCAATGGTTGCTTGTATCACAATTTTAACATAAAGGATCACCCAGTTATCTTTCAGAGTCTAAAATTAAAGTCTTCATATCTTTCTATTGTGATTTTGGTGTATGTATGTATTATTAAGCACAAAACCTCAAAAGATCTGGAAAGTGCCATAGAGCAAGGTGCTTTCATAAGGGAAGTAGATTTTTTTTTTTTATTAAAACATTTACTCATTCTTTTTTGAACAGGCAGTTACACAATGTAGTTTTAGCCTGCTGAAGTCAGTGGCTAGATAAAGCAAAGTCACTATCAATGATTTGCTTCTGAATAAAAGCCTTATATCCCAGGAACAGAGCAGGCGCTCCCTGGCGAGTGAGAACCAATACCAGTCAATTCTGCTGGTAGCAAGCAAGATACCTGGATAGAAAAGTAGCACTCCAGAGGCCTCAGGAGTGCTCACAACTCTCTTCTCCCTTGTGCTCAAAGTCTCATTCAATGTATTTACTTCTAGTGTCTACATGAATATGCTCACAAAAAGTCTGAATAAAAACCAGATACCATTTAACATTAGTATGTTATTAAAATTTTACCTCTAGTATTCCTGGTGAGAAGTGACAAATTCAAGCAAATGGTTTTGTTATCACTTTTGGGCTTCATCATGTTAAAGAGAAAAGATGTTGCTAAAAATACAACAACCCCTGTCACTTTATTGCTATGGTCTAAGTGATTTGGGCTATTTAGTGATTTCTGTATCATCTAAGACAAACAAATCAAGAACTCCGTTTAAAGCAGTTATTGCAGAAATACACTGTGTGAGGCCCCAGTTAAGCTTTTACTGATTTGAAGTGTTTATCTCAAATAAAAATTTAAAAATACTTTTCACTGAAGGTAACTGAGAAATTGTTTGATTCAACATAAAGACGAAGACACATTTTCTTCTATTTTTTGAGACAGTACACTTTGTGATTCACAGGATAACTTGCATCAGACGCAATTTAATGAAAGCTCTCAAATAAGCGATTTTATTCCTATCCATGATTGCAGACATTTACAAAACCATAACATCTGAGTTCACCTTAAAAAATAACTTATATAAAGCAGTGATATACACAGCACAAAATAGTTCAGGGAGGGGGCAGGAGCAACTTGTAATAATTAAAATGTAAACGTGAAAAAAAGGATGGAATAAAAGTCCCTACTTATTTCTACTTAAGATGTCATGTGATAATATTTTACAATGTCCTGTGGGTCAATGTATGTATGTGTATATGTCTGTATAACATACACATATACAGTACATTCTCTTTCCCACACATATACATACACACATAATTATTTGCAGTTCAGTTTAGGGCAATTCTAATATGCCACTCCGTACAGTTGTTTGAATCACGTTTGGACCCGCTTTCTTCACAAAAGAGGGGAGAGAGCAGGAAATAAAAAGGTTGGTTTGGTGTGACTGAGATTCCTTTGTTTAACTGTACACTGTGATGAATAATTTTCTTCCGTAGTAGTTCTGTGAAGGGCTGACTCACTGTGGTTTTCATGAGGAGACTTGGTAATGGATCACACGCTCATTGTCATGCTAGGGGAGTACTAGAAGGAAAGAAGAATCCATATTTTAACAACAATTCTTTTAGAGATCACTAAGGTTCTTCTTGGTACAACAGAAATGAAGAATTCTAATTTCTTATCATCTTTTATGTGCAAGCTTTTCATCTCATACAACATAAAATAAGAAACTATAAAAAAAGTAAACTGATACAGACTTAACCTAATACTGAAATTTTCAATATTTCCCCTGGAAAGCATCAAGTTCTATTCTCTCCCTGCACCCAGAAGGCTGATCATTACCCAGTCCCTCTGCCTCCTCCCTCCAGACAGATTGATGTTTTGCAGGCACTTGTAAAAACCTTGGGTAAATTTAGTCCAAGGCTGGATCATAACTAAGTAAGTATGAGGACTAGTCTTTGCCACCTACTAGCTTGTAAACTGAGGAGGCTACCTAACCTGTCTTGACTTCAGTTTCCCTATCTGTAAAGGGACTTGGGGAAGAAGTGATATAAAATCCCTAAACCAAGTATTTATTGAATACATAGAAAGTGCTCAGCAAGTGTTAGGTTAATAGTAGGGAAACAAAACAAAAACAACTGCAAGCTGGCCCTGGGAAGCTCTCATTAAAGCACTGAAAATACTTAAGAAACTAATTTATACTGCAGCATTTAAGCATCTTGCCCATAATCTGTGCTGTAATCTTTTTTTCTGAAACAGGGTCTCACTCTGTCACCCAGGCTGGAGTGCAGTGATCTCAGCTCACTGCAACCTTGACTTCCCTGGGCTCAGGTGATCCCCCCACCTCAGCCTCCCCAGTAGCTGGGAGTACAGGCACAAGCCACCACACGTGGCTAATTTTTGTATTTTTTGTAGAGATGGGGTTTCACCATGTTGCCCAGGCTGGTCTCAAACTCCTGGGCTCAAGCAATCTGCTCGCCTTGGCCTCCCAAAGTGCTGAGATTACAGGTGTGAGCCCCTGTGCTCGGCCTGTGACTCTAACTGTAATCCAGTCATTTTTGCACGTGAGTAGGAACATCATTGTTACATGCTGACTTGTCAGTTTGATGAGGCTGACAAATGATAAAAGGTGAGGGTTTCAGAGGTTTGGAAAAAAATGGTTTCAAAAATGATTTAGAGAGAAATAAAGAGCAATTATTTTGCTAATTGTGCCACTGTACCCTCATATTCTTGGGGAATAGACTGTGACAGAAAAGTTCTACAGCAGCACCATGCAAGAGAACTTTCTTCAATGACATATCTGTTCTGTGGTCTGTGCTGTCCAACTTGGAGGTCACTAGCCATATGTGCCTACTGAGCACATGCCATGTGATTAGTGCAGTCAAGACACTAAATGTTTAATGTTATTTAATTTATTTAAGTTTGAGTATCCACATGTGGCTAGTGGTTACATTTTGAACAACACAGCTCTAGACTATCTGAGCTGTGGGGAGAGGCATCTAATCCCACATGTGGGATTGAAGACTCTTTGGATGAAGACAGTTTCTAAATTAAAATATAAATGTGGACCCTGAAATGTGAAATATTTTAAATGTTTTATTGGAAGCTCATGAGGACCAGGGTAAAAGGCAATTACCTTCAACATGCTAATAACAATTGTGCCTCCTGGAAAAAGGCAGATAAAGGCAAAGGGATTGGTCCCAGGCTCCAGGAACCTAACCAGAAGCTGTGATAATCCTGGGTAGGGGAGCACAAACTTTTCAGAAAGTTGGCAGAAAGAGAATAAAATGAAGTGAATTCTAGACAAGCTGAGACCGGCTGCAGAAATTAGAAAGGACATATAGGTGTATACTGATGTAAGGACTCCCCAGGGAAGAGCACAGAGGGGCAATGGCTCAGCTGGCACATGTCTGGGCCAGATGTCATTAGGGCTCAAACCAAAAGCATGCACTGTTCCTGAGGAAAGGTGGGTGATTAGGCCTGGAAAAGGGTCACTGGACTATAGGAAGAGGATTGTTTAATCCTTTAAACATGCATTACATCAAGGAAAATCTATTAATACTTGTTAATCACTTCACAGCCTATAGTGTTTCAGTACAGGAAAGTGAAATTACATACTTGAACTGATCCTGTAGGTAGGATTATAGTGAGTATAAGGTGATTAAAAGGGGAGACTTTTAGACAGATCATAGGAGAACAAAAAAAAAGAGGAAGGCTGCCAGAAACAAGAAAAGAGATTCAGTTTAGACAACCTTTCCCCTTGATCATAGCAGCAGAAAAGCAAAGCAAAGCAAACCCCCCAGTTATAGACAAATGCTGATGACATGGAACTGATCCCTGACCCTGTGTCAGAGGGGAACTTACTACCATTTCATCACATCACATTTCATCCTACCATTTCATCATCACAAACATCATACCATTTAATATGTTTACTCAATTGATCCCATGCACATAATGTGATTCCACGTCTCACATTATAAACAATGACAGCACGCTTCAACTATCCAGAGCCTGTGGCTAAACAGAACTATATTTTGGTATTTAAAAGTTTAGAGGCAAGAATAAATAAAAAGAAAATAAGTGGATAGCAAGGTTTTATTAGAGTAGAAAAAATCAGGTAATATGGCAAAATGGGCACAGATAAATTTAATCTATGCTTGCTACAGCTACTGTTACTTACAATAAATACTGGTGATTCCATCAGCACTGTCTAATATAACTTTCTGTGATGATGATGTTCTAATTCTGTGCTGTTTAGTGCAACAGCCACTAGCCACACACTGCTACTGAGTTCATGAAATGTAGTTAGTACAACTCAGGAACTGAAATTTTTGTTGTTATGTAATTTTAGTTAATTTAATAGGGCAGATAATAAAGATAATCATTCTTTTAAAACAAAGATTTTTTTGAGTATACTGTGTCAATAATGTAAAACAGTAAAAGATACTAAGCATTTCAGAAAGGACCTCAAGGGAAATGCTTTTTAAAAAAGTTTCTGGGGCCAGGCGCAGTGGCTCATGCCTGTAATCCCAGCACTTTGGGAGGCCGAGGCGGATGGATCATGAGGTCAGGAGATCGAGACCACCCTGGCTAACCCGGTGAAACCCCATCTCTACTAAAAATACAAAAAATTAGCTGGGCGTGGTGGTGAGTGCCTATAGTCCCAGCTACTTGAGAGGCTGAGGCAGGAGAATGGCATGAATCTGGGAGGTAGAGGTTGCAGTGAGCCGAGATGGTGCCACTGCATTCCAGCCTGGGTGACAGAGCAAGACTCCATCTCAAAAAAAAACCAAAAAATTATTCCAGTTAATTCATATGTCAGGTAATGTTAGGAAATAGTGTTAAAAATATAGAATAGCCTTCATTCTACTATATATTAAGAGTGTGTATATATGTAAAGCTATACATATGCATATACTCTATTATCAAGCATTTTTATTTGTTGCTATCATCTCAACACTGGCAACTGTTAACATTTTTTATCTGTGATATTTCAAATGTTTTAAGTCAATCTTACAGAAAAATGTTATTTTGTTACTGATTTGTTGGGAAGTTAAAGAGCGAGGTTGCCCCAGGGAGGAAACTGAGTGAAAAAAATAGAGAAAATGAGGGCCCAATTCAGTCAAAATGGAAGCATCAGCTCCACGCAATACAACTCAGAAAAAGGAGCAACCGGCCGGGCACGGTGGGTCATGCCTGTAATCCTAGCACTTTGGGAGGCTGAGGTGGGTGGATCACGAGGTCAGGAGTTCGAGACCAGCCTGACCAACATGGTGAAACCCCGTCTCTACTAAAAATACAAAAATTAGCCAGGCATGGTGGCACACACTTGTAATCCCAGCTACTCAGGAGGCTGAGCTGGGAGAACTGCTTGAACCCGGGAGGTGGAGGTTGCAGTGAGCCGAGATTGCACCATTGCACTCCAGCCTGGGCGAGAGAGTGAGACTCCGGTCTCAAAAAAAAAAAAAAAAAAAGAAAGGAAAAACGAGCAATCATCTAATAAAGTTTAATTTTTGAGTAGTACAAATAACTATAAGATGGTATGCTAAACGTATTTAGTACAGTAAAATAGTTTGTATTTATGCCTGGGTGTCTATATATGCAAAGTGCTATTTACACTCCTAAGGCTGTAAACTGCTCATCTTCGGCCGCCATTACTGAAACTACTTCAAAAAATGAAATAAGGGGATATAACAAAGTTTCTAGGAAAACTCATAGAATGGGCAAGCAAAAAGGAATTTTGCTATAGATTACTATTCTTCAAAGTAGTAGAAAAGTGGCTTACAATTTTCCAGAAGTAAAGGAAGAGTAGGTGTTAAATGGAGTATCATATTTACAGACATAAAATATTCATGGTGTACTGTACTGAGACCACACTTCAATGTTTCTATTGTACTGCTGCATCAATATGTGATGACATATTGTAATGTTTATGCCAAAATGCTATGATATCAGGTTGCCCTGTTTCAAAACTATTCTGTGAGTCTGGCTCTCCTTAACCAGATGGTAAAATGGCTCTTACAAAGCAGTCAACAGCATTACAGTTTGGTTTGGTTAAAAATGTAACCCTTAAAGGTATTATTTTAAATGTACACCAACTTATTTTATCTTTTAATGTGAAATGAGATAGCACACCTTGCTGTGAACTTGTGATTTTTTCCTTATTATGCCAAGTTCATGTACCATAAAATCCAGAGATTTCCATGAAGTCTTTGAACAATGTGTATAAATTTCTGTTTATACATGTCAAGAACACTTTAATTCTTACTACATTTCTGTTTAAGCATCTGTATGATACTTTATTTTCTTAATGAGAGAGAAATCAAGAACAGTTCCTCTACCCTGAGCTAAACAAAAGTGAAATAAATTTAGTATTTATATGATTACATAAAAAAATTGGGGCTGATGTGATTTCTTTACAATAGCAGAAAATGGCAAAGGTGGGGGTAAGGGAACGAGAGATAATCTACCATCTTGTTTGTAATTCCTATTTGATGCCATTATTTTAACATCACGTTTACTCAATTGATTATATTTCAGTGCCATGGGAAAATACTTTGTTAAATTAATTCAGGAAATAAGACCAGCTACTTTCTTCACTTGAGAAGCATGAAAAACTATTTTTTTGAACTAAGGTGTTTTGTAGTCTGTACTTTCCAAAACAAACATTTTACAGTTTGAACACTAGGGGGCATCTTTGTTTCTTGAAATAAAGGGTCTTGGTTGTGATCTAAAAAAAAAAAAAACCTAAGCAGTGAAACATTTTTTGATTCGCATTTTGTTTTGTCAAGCATGTTGGCACCGCAAGGTTTATGACTTTGGGCTGGGCATTTTTGTTTCTATATTAATTGAATGAAGCAGCATGTGTGAGTGTGAAGAGAGTAGGATAGTATCTAGTACATAAAGAGTACTCAATAGATATTTGTTCCCTTCCCAGGCCTCCTTCTGTGATTTAACTTCAAGATAAAACTCGACAGATCCTTAAAAGGCAGACTGCTCAAAAATATGTGCTTTCAGACTTATGTGTATTAAACACTAGAACTTGCATGTTCATTTATTGAAAAATGTTTTCTTTCTGAATTCATTAAGGGTTCTGTTTTTCCTTGATTATAGCAAAGCTAACTTATTGGGGATAACAAGGTTATTTACTTCTTCAAAGCCTTACATTTGTCAGCACCAAATCTCTTTTGTCTTTCTTCCTCTCTCCTCTTATTGCTTGACTTTATAAAAAGGTCTAAACAAAAATGTATGGTAGTATGACAGAGAAAGCCACAGATAACAATGATATCATTCACAACAAGTCCCTTCTTCTCAGGAGACAGAAGAACGGAGAAGCCAGTGTGGACCTGCTTCCAAGGCTGTACTACCTTCCAGGGTGGTGGTGCAGTTTCTCAGTCTACCATCAAATTATTTTTCCTTTTACAACGTTTCTGGTGGGGACCAGAGACAAGGAGGGAAGAGAAAGCAGGGAACTTCTGTTTGCCGCTAACTCTGCTGGCAGTCTAGCATTGAAGCCACTTAGGTTCAGGGGCAGGGAGGGTGGGCCAGAAGTTAGGGGTGGAAGAAGCCCTGTTCCAGCTGTTCTCGTTTCTAAATGCACATATTCACAGAAGAATCTGTTGTCTGCCATGTGCATAGTTCATTAGGGATTGAAGGGAGAAGCTGGTGCTTATTCTGTGTAAGGAAGTTCTCCACATCCTGTCATATCTGATTCTTTGCCTCAGTGAGTTTTCTGATGCCAGTTCTGAATTGGCACCCCTCTTCCAACTGTTAAACAAGGCAGCAGTCACTAATGACAAATTTGGGAAGGAAAGAGAGGGGAGAGCTCCTCTTTTCACTGCCCATAAGTGAAAGTCATGTGGAATCTTTTTAAAAAAGTTTTTTTCCAACTCCAAATTAATCATTTCCTCTGACTTTTAAAATACCTGGCTTATATATACATTATAGCACTCATTAATCTGACATGTGTTAGTTATATAAACCTCTGTTTTTCCTATTGGGTTGCATTCTTTGAAAGTAGGTGTTATATTTATTTCAGAATACCTTGGTCTTAACCTGATGCTTTGCATATAATAGGCTCAAAAATGTTAAACTGAATTGAATTATCAAATATCTCACTGAATTATGCCATTTTATTGCTGGTAAAATTACTTGAAAAGGAAATCAATGGCTTTAATTAGATAAAAGTGAACATAGGAAAATTAATTTGTCCATAGTTTTGAAGTAAACCACTCAAAGAACCAGGATCTAAAAAACAATTCCCATAATCTTAAGCATTATGACTTAAATTATGCAGCTTCTCATGTTTTTCCTTATCACTGACAGACTAAATTTTTTTTTACTGTAAATTGTTACACATAAAAAAATTCTTTGTCCTCACTAATCATATATAGCCTGCAAGTAAAACAAACTACAGATCAGCATAATTTTAACAGAGATGAAGTCTAAAAACAGGGGAAGCCTTGTCCCCTGCAAAGGTCCTATGTGGATATCAGAACTAAAAGAATCCACAGAGCACTCAATCTTGTGTTCTGTTTTGGGAATGGAACAGTCACTCTGTATAAAGCAGCCACTCTGTATAAATGTAGACGTGCTATTAGCCAGTGCTTCAAATTCTGATGGTATAACCTCCGGTAAATGCTGAGTTAGGCAAAATGAGGGTAGTCTCTCTTCTGATTCTGACTGTAGTTTGGTAGGTCCTCCCCAATAAATTTTAAGGATGGCATGAATTCTATGAAGATGAAATTCATTTGGGTTTTGAAATCTTTTATGCTACATTCCAATTCAGTGGTTCTTAGCAGAGAATGTACACCAGCATCAGTAACAAAGCTTTTCCACATTCAAGTATGCCCAGCCCCACTCCTGGAAATTCTGATTCACTAAGTCTAGGGAGAGTTCTGGGAAACTGTATTTTAAAAAATTCCACTGGGGTTTCTAATGTGAAATATTAATGTAAAAAAATCATTACATTATGTAGAACTCCTTGAGAAAAGGCACCATTTTGTCTTTTTGGTCTCTCCAATACCTAGCGTATTGCCTTGGCATGTGGTAAGTGCTCAGTAATTGCTTGTTAAATGAATGAACTTTATTGCTTCTCTTTTTGGTTCTGTCTACTTCTATGGAGAAATGGAATGAACTTTTGTGTAATAGTACAATCACACGCAAGCAGTGACTTGGGTATTTAGCTCAGGTTAACACACCGCCAATTTGGCCCTCAGTCCAGTGAGGTCTACTATATAAAGTAAGAACAGACTTTTTAGATTTTGAGGACAGCACTGAAACAGACCTAGTTTTGCAGCAACCTGAGACACTTTAGTAGCATGAAAACTTATAAAAAGTATCAAATAGGCAACCTGTTTCCAGTTTGTTCCTTTACAGTGGAGGTTCTCAATGAGAAAATTGTTATTACGGTTTTTCTAACTATGTACACAAAATAGGAGTAAAAAAGAAAAAGTTTGTTTTAAAAATTATTTTCAAAGATATTCCACTTAAAGGTTCTCCTGACTTCTAAAAGATAAACCTGTTGAACTCTAGATAAACAGCAGTACAAGTGGCTTTATGCATTTATTCTAGCAGAAGAGCTTCAGAAATAAAATCTGGGTGTAATATAGTCAAAGGAATACTTACACTCTCACTCTGAAAAGGATTTAAGAAATTTCCCCCCATTTCGCCATCATCCCTTGGAGTGCCCGGTTGATTACTCAGGCTCATATTATTGGGAGAATTCTGTAAACAAGATTTAGAAAACAAGGCATTGTTGAAGATTTTAATTTCCCTCTTGCATTGTACTGTTTCGAATATTGAATCTATAGCAGCATCCCTAAGGACAAATCATACTTATAATTTTAATCTTAGACTTCTACCACGTATTCTATTTCATTCTTTGCACTTTGACAAGTACTAATGCCTTCCCAAATGAAAATCTAAAAAACAAACAAAAAAACCCCAATAACCTACCACAACTATTTTCTTAGGTTCAGAATCAATATTTATTCAATTTCCCACCCTCAGCTTAGAGAGTTCCTAAAACTCTGGAGAGTTTAAAACATTCCCAGCAGGGGCATGATGAAGAGATCCTACCCACTGATAAGACAAGATGGAACAATAACTCCCTTAGTCATTTCACTAACCAAACTTTGAAAGGTCACTGTTTTAATAAACATTTCCTTTTAATTCTACATGCAGTATACAGATAACACTATTTCAACCATTTTTACATGAACTTTAAGGAAAAAAGAAAGATAGCTAACTACTGTAGTTAAGAACAAGAGACACCTCAGGACTTGAAAATTTATTATGTACTTTTAGAGGAAAAGGGGGCTCAAAAGAAAACTGCTTTAGAACATTTTCCTATCATTACTTTAAGAGTAGATTTACTCTGGAACTTTCCTTGAAAATAAAATGACTGCTATTAGCAATCTAATCAAACACCAAGTTAGCAGTGCATTGCTGCATATTCTATTTAAATTTGCTAGTCTCACTACTACCGCACAATTTTAGCCATGGCAGGATACCTGATACTCCACATCAACAGGAAATATAGAATGACATTGGACTATAAACCATGTTTACACAGTAGTATAACTGTAATGCTTTCAAGGTCCAATTTATTAACTTGTAAAAAAAAAAAAACTTCAGAGTTAAACATTTTTATTTGTTATTTCAAATGGAAGAAAGAGTTTAGATACTTTTTCCTAAGCTACTCCTATTTATATTGTTTTGGAATTAGTTTTTAGATTTTTTGTTTTAAAGAAATTTGCTCAGAGAATTTTGTCTTAACCACAACAATTTGTATCATAAAAATTAACATTTCATGAATGAGGTATTCCCAGAAGAAAATGGTTAAAATGTAAAGCAGAGACAGGTAGATGAGCTGGTAGAAATGCACTGTGTCTTGTCTTGCTGTGCACCCCGCAGGGAGGATCTGAGAACAAGGATCCTCTGAAGTCCATTGGAGCTCTCTATGTCAAGAAACCCCAAGGTCTTGGGAAACATACTTTAATAGCATAAAGAGGATTCTGGTTTTTTTGATTAATTTTTCTCTGAGAATGTTAGTTACCCAAGTATATAGAAAAGCAACTATACTTTGAAATGAATCTGAATATCTTGATTTCCTGGGAAAAAATTAAGTAAAATTTAACTAACTGCATTATTTTAGAATTCATTAATTATTAAAGTTATTAGTTAAATAAACTGTACCTTGAAAATAGGAATGATAATGCTTACTTAGCTCAAAAAGGAAACTGAATTTATAAAAAATATTATAAGATTTACTCATTTATAAATTCTTTTGGATTTCTGTCATTTTATATATAATGGAGAAACTGGTAATACTACAATAAAATACAATCTAATATATATATACATATATATAAGAAAACTCAAGGATGCAGTCGGAAGCCGCATATTTTACACAGTCAAACAAAGGAGTGAAATGAACCCTCTTATTCTTGTGTAACATTCATACCCCCTGTGGAATACAAAGTGCCATGAGAGAAGCAGCGTATCTCAGACTCAGTTAGGGTGCTTTAAATCTTTGCTGCACATTTGCCATATATCATTTCTTGATTTATAATTCTGAAAGTTTGGCTAACTTCAAACCTGATTCCTAACTCAAAGTGATTTTTAAATATTTAGAATTTGAAAGTAACGTTGCATTGCTAATATTTAAATACTTACAAAATACTTCCAAAGTTATTATTTCTGATTTACATGCAACCTCTTCATAGCATGGTGGCTCAGCATTATACTCTTGTGTGTGTGTGTGTGTATGTGTGTGTGTGTGTGTGTGTGTAGTGGGGATGGGTATTTAAGGACACTGAGAGGAAGATTAAAAGGATACATTCAACATACAAAACTGAGATAAAATGAGATATCTGAAACCTATTCCTATTCAGCCTACGGGACCATATTTGAAAAGCTTGAAGTGATAGGACAATCGGGTTTTTTTGGTTTGTTTGTTTTTAACTAGAGTAATCTCCGCAAAATTGGAAAACAACAGAAGCTGCTCAGTGGGAAGTCTTAAGAAAACTCTGCTGTCTGTAATCACTGAGCGACATGATGATATGGGCTAAAGGGCACATTCAATATTGGCATCTGAGGGACAGCTAAGATAGTGGTACCAAAAACCATCCCAGAACAGGTTAGGAGGGTGGGTGGCAATGAATTGTGTGTATGCTTCATTTAACTGTAGCTGTATTTGTGTAATATGTCCAGTAGGTTTCATCAATAAGGCAAGAATATGATGTACAAAAAGGACTTAGGTTGGTCAAAAAGTCACTCTACTTGCTTCAGCACAAAAGAGTAACAAGATTACTTTTAGATACATTAGGCTCATCGGTTACAGTTATTTCAATGAATGTATACTTTATTCCCTACTTTAAGAGTTTTGCTTGAAAAAATATGGTTAGGATTATACTGATTCCAACTTCAAGAAATTTTATTACATTCTCACTTATCATTTCTTCAAGCTGGAAATTCTTTCTCTTAAGCTATGATGTCATACATGAATGTTTATACACACACACACACACACATGCACACACATACACACATAATACACCACAAACACAATTTCCTCTGACTGCCATGTTTAACCCTGTTAGACTTCCTGGTCTGATTTCATCTAGCAGGTATTTCATATCTTCTTTTCTTTCTTTTTTTTTTTTTTGAGACATGGTCTCTGTCACCTAGGCTGAAACACAGTGGTGAGATCATAGCTCACTGCAGCCTTGGACTCTTGGGCTCAAGTGATGCTTCTGCCTCAGCCTCCTGGGTAACTACGACTGCAGATGTTTGCCACCACATCTGGCTAATTTTTAAAATGTTCTGCAGAGACGAGATCTCACTATGTTGCTCAGGCTGGTCATGAATTCCTGGACTCAAGCAATCTTCCCCATTTGGCTTTCCAAAGTGCTGGGATTACAAGTGTGGACCACTGTGCCCAGTTCATATCTTCTCTTAATTAGTAAGTTATTATCCCTTCTCCCATCCTTAAAAATTGTTCCAAACCTTTTAAAACTTTTTAAAATTCTAAATTTTTCCATTTTCAAATTAAAAAAGTGAACATTTATAGAAATTGTGGCTCTGTCTATAATTAGAATAAAATAATAATGACATTATTCTAAGTAGTGGATTTTGAACTGCTTTCTCACAGGCTGCCAACAGTGAGTTTTCTAGAGTGTTGTTTTGACTCTGCTAGCTCCCTCAAAGAATAAACTGTCAGTCATTCTCCCAGTGAGTACAACTGAGCTAGAACTCAGGTCAGCACACCTGAGATGATGGTGTAGATCTCTAGTCATCTACCAGCTCCCTTGTGAATGGCGTAGGATCTCTAACTGGAACCAAAGTTCTTGAGGTCAGAATGCTTCAGGTTGAAAATACTTTCTTGATAATTTATTAAATATGATATGATCAGAGCTTGTCTTCTCACATACATGTTTTTTTCAAACTCAAAAATATAAATGTGAGATATGTTAATGTGAACTGCAGAATTTCTTTAGCTGCTTTTCTTCTAAGAAAACAAACCGGCTGGGTACGGTGGCTCATGTCTGCAATCCTAGCACTTTGGAAGGCAGAGGCAGGTGGATCACGATGTCAGGAGTTCGAGACTAGCCTGGCCAGCCTGGTGAAACCCTATCTCTACTAAAAACACAAAAATTAGCCGGGCATGGTGATGCATGCCTGTAATCCCAGCTACTCAGGAGGCTGAGGCAGGAGAATTGCTTGAACCTGGAAGGCAGAGGTTGCAGTGAGCCGAGATTGTGCCACTGTATTCCAGCCTGGGCGACAGAGTGAGACTCTGAGTCAAATAAAAAAAAAAAAAGATAACAAACCATATACTTCTCTCTACCCTCAACCCCAACTCCAAGGAAAAAGATTTTTTGTTTCATTAATTAAATGGGTGACCCCTCAGTTATTAAAGGGATGAAAGGAATTTCATATATCATCTTTAAAAGTCTTCTAAATTAAAGATAAACTCTGCGTTCTGAGAATGAGGCACATGAGTTTTACTAGGTAATGCTCAACTGAGCAAGAAATAATTTTGAAACTTCATTGGAAGCTTTGAATTCATTTTGCTTACTGAAATAGTGCCATCAAAATACAATTGATAGTGTGAGTTCCTAGCCTTGTCCACAAAAGACTGTATAGCTAATGAGAAGAAAGATATTCAATGTCTGTATAGCACTTCATAGCCCTTAACATATGTTCACACTCGATTCTCAACAATTTTATGAAGCAGGCAGGGAATGAACTACAAGTTTTATGTTACACCTAAGCAAACTATGCCTATGAGAGATTAAGTAACGTGTTCCTGCAACTTGTAAGTACTGTAGTAGCATCAGGTTTTCTGATTCTCAATTCAGTACTCTTTCTTTATCTTACATATAAAGTGGATAAAATAGAGTATCTATGCAATAAAAAGTAGAAAAACAATTGAAGTAGTACTTATACACAACATTTAAAATGGAGTAAAAATTTTTTAAAAAAATATGTGATACTGGTGCTGACAAAATACAGATTTAACTGGAGAACTATAGAGCTGTGGCTAGAGACCTAAGAGGGACTTTAAAAATTACTAAGCGATGGCTGGGTGGGGTGGCTCACATCTGTAATCCCAGCACTTTGGGAGGCCGAGGTGGGTGGATTACCCAAGGTCAGGAGTTTCAGACCGGCCTGACCAACATGGAGAAACTCCATCTCTACAGGCACATGCCTGTAATCCCAGCTACTTGGGAGGCTGAGGCAGGAGAATCACTTGAACCCAGGAGGTGGAGGTTGCAGTAAGCTGAGATGGTGCCATTGCACTCCAGCCTGGGCAACAAAAGCAAAACTCCAACTTAAAAAAAAAAAAAACAAAAAAAACTAAGCAATAATGGTCAAGGCTGTCTTTTGATTCACAAATAAAATTACTAGAAAAAAACGGGATGGAAATGAACGATAATGAATGATGCCAGGAAAACAAAAGGAAGAAGAAAGCTTCTTGAGATAGCTGAACATGTGTTGGAAAAGGAAGAAATGTGGGAAAAGCAGAGTTAGACTGTGACTGTGCATACCTCGGAGTCAAAGACTGAAAAAATTAGGGTGGGAGTGGAAAGAGGCAGGGAGAGAAAGAATCTGGGGCAGCGGGTATACAATGTGCACGATGCTGCTGATGCATCTTAAGAGAAAAAGTGACTATGGTGCAACAGGCACTAATGGTACCATCACCCAGGGTCGGCCAGCTTAGAGCCCAGAGCCAATGAACCTGGAGCAGACGTGGTGTAGAAATAAGATGCGTAGGAACTCATTTGAAGGCAGATTTAACTAGTCAATTCTAGCACATTGTTAAGTGGCATGTTTATTACTGGGGGATAAATCTTACGTTAATTTAAATGCATATTAACTTTGCTTTATAAAAGTTTTTATTTATCCTATTTGTTCGAGCTCCTCTGTTAAACTGAACTTCTTGAGGGCAGAGAACATATCTTGTTTATCTTTGGACTTTTAGAGCCCAGCATAATGCCTCAGTGCGTCAACATTTACTGAATGAAGGAACTCCTGCCTAAGAATAAACCACTTGAGCGTAGAAATCGTGTTTGTTGTTAGAGAAGTCTTTTCTATGTCCCCATAGTGCAGAAGGCAACACCCAGCACACACAGGTACACACTGGATGGTCAGTTACTGCTTAGAGCACAAGCAATGCATCATTAGGTAAGAGAGTGTTATGAGGACTGGGCATGGTATGGTGGAAAAACTTGTATCCAAAAACAGGCATGGGAAAGTAAGCAGAAAAGGAATAGCAACCAATCTGACATGAGGGCAGATTAGAAGACATTTAATTCACCATTATGACTTTAAAAAATTTTTAAACTTTTACAAATTATAAAGTACTTTCCCATATAGAATTTTATTACTTTCCCATATGGAATTTTGTTTATATCTATCTTATGTAAAAGGTTTTAGGTAGTTAGTAAAAATTTTAGGAAGATGGCCTAAAACTATCTGGATGATCCTACTTTTCTGTAATTAAGAATCCATCTGTAGATACAAGAATATGCTTCTCAAATATGGCATCAGAAATTTCACTGGTGACCACAAAGCACAATTCGGCTAATTAAATTGTTAGAAATACCTGAGATGCTGGGTGCAGTGGGTCACACCTGTAATTCCAGCACTTTTGGGAGGCCGAGACGGGTAGAGTACCTGAGGTCAGGAGTTCGAGACCAGCCTGACCAACACGGTGAAACACCATCTCTACTAAAAATACGAAAATTAGCTAGGCTTGGTGGTATGAGCCTTTAATCCCAGCTACTCAGGAAGCTGAGACAGGAGAATTGCTTGAACCCGGAAAGGGGAGGTTGCAGTGAGCCTAGATTGCACCACTGCACTCTAGCGTGGGCAACAGAGCAAGACTCCTCAAAATAAAATAAAATAAAATAAAAATAAAAAAATAAATAAAAGTAGTATCTGAGAGCCAACACATTCATGGTAATCTGACTTGCAAAGGTCCAGAGAGAAGGCTCTAATAAAGTTACATAGGGAATTTTGTTTTGAAAACCGGCTCCATAAATACCATTTCTCACAGAGGTAAGCTAGTACTCATTATAAATATTTATCTATTTTTAGAAAAGAAAAAGACCTTTCTGATTTTTTCTAAACATGATTGTTTCTAAACATAGACATGCAAAATACATGTGGAGCTTGTGAGGCAAAGCAGCCAGGCAACAGAGTTATAATGCCAGAATTCCAATTAAATATTTTTTAAAACTTGAAGTCTTAATTTAAAATGTTTTTTAACTCAATCAATCTTATTTTATTTTTCTTGGCAGCAGGAATTTTACATTATTATACATAAATATAAAGTCATCCCTTAATGAATTTCTCTATTTATTGATATAGAGCAGACTTCTAAGAGAGTCATTCTGGTGGTAGCGAATAATTAGTTCTCATCAGTAATTCTAGATATATTTGACTCACTGAGAACTATTTTAAATTCATCATGACCTAAATAGTATTTAGATACTACTCTTCACAAATATAAGGCATTTTAGTAAAGGATTCACTTTAGATACTCAAACTATTGAAAGAGGGAAAATGCAAACACATACTAATGGAAGGCTCACTTTCCTGCTTGTACTAATATAATTTTCCTCTAATCCCTTTCTTACTCTATTTTGGGAACTAGAACAATTATTGTGGAAATCAGCATTTTCTAATGAAGGTTTGCAAGATGAATTGGATATGTAAATGCAATGCCCTCATGATATATAATAACCACTTTTTCAAATTTCTCTCTCCTCACATTTCTTTAGACATCTTTACATTTTCAAAAGATTATCTAAATTCTGTAAGTTTGCTTCACAAATAAGTAACATCTTAATGTGATTAAATTTGTTATTACTTGGGTGTCAATTAATAATGTATAGTATGTCCTGTTAATTAATCTTAGCATATTTAGAAACATTCTTAAAAGACTTATTTTACCCTTTCCTGCAGATAATATGCATTAGTATTCTTAACTTCCAATTAATTATACCTGGTCTTCTACTTTCAAACTATTGTTCAAAAACAAAATTCTGATTAAAAACAACACAGAATACACAGCACTCACCTTGGAAATACTGTCCATATCTCCTGAGCCTGAAACAAAATATAAAAATAAAGCCTTTATTAGGTAAGATTTCATTTATAAATTAAACACTCCTTTAACTTATATAAGTGAAGTATATTATGTGTATTTTCCAGTGTATAGTTCCTGAGTTTTTAAATCTGAAAAAATTCCTCTTCTTTTACACAGTATAGTGAATCAGTACCATCTGATGGAAAATGCAAGGAGTTCTTTCCTTAGTTCCTAATCATTTTTTTTATGGAAGCATGAAGAAAACTGTTGTTATCATAGATTCCTGAATGTGAAATTTTAGAAAGACCATTTATATACCCTACCCAATTAAAAAATAAAATGTATATATAACATATAGATATCTACATATATTTTTTGAAAATGATGCTGTAAATCTGATAAAATATAAAATGAACACTTGCAACAATGTTTGACAATATTTTAAACCATACTTTAATAACCAAAAGCTAAGTATTAATATTAAAAAGTTGATAGCAATGAATATTCATGACAATTCTTCAAAATTAAAAATGTCTTTAAATATTATATTTTTATTTTGATCCTTGGAAGAAATAAACAATCAATATTAATTTCTTTTCTTATGTAAGAAATAGAGACCGGGCACAGTGGCTCAGGTCTGTAATCCTAGCACTTTGGGAGGCCAACGTGGGTGGATCATTTGAGGTCCGGAGTTCGAGATGACCCTGGCCAAACATGGGGAAACCCCACCTCTACTAAAAATACAAAAATTAGCTGGGCATGGTGGCGGGCCCCTGTAGTAGTCCCAGCTACACTTGGGAGGTTGAGGCGGCAAATTCATTTGAACCTGGGAGGCAGAAGTTGCAGTGAGCCGAGATCACGCCACTGCACTCCAGTGTACATGACAGAATGAGACTGTCTCAAAAAAAAAAAAAAAATAGAATCGTACATTAACTAACAGAACAATAATCAGATCTTTGCCACAATATTAACTTTACTTTAAACAATTTTACTTCTGACAATTTTCCTAGCATAAAAATAATATAACATTTTAGTGGCATAGTATCAATCAGCATTACTAATAAAGCTAGCCCTTATTAACCTAAGTTGCAAATAAACAGGCATAATAAATGATTAAATACTGAATGCATATATGCAATCATATATATATGTGTATATATAATATGTACAGTAATGTTCATTATAGAAAGCAATGAGCCAGTTGCCAAGCATAGGTAAAAATCTTCTGAAAATTATATTCTGGTGACTATGATAATGAGAGCCTTTTAACTATACCAAATATCTTTTTTTTTTTTTTTTTTTGAGACTGAGTCTCGCTCTGTCGCCCAGGCTGGAGTGCTGTGGCTGGATCTCAGCTCACTGCAAGCTCCGCCTCCCGGGTTCCCGCCATTCTCCTGCCTCAGCCTCCCGAGTAGCTGGGACTACAGGCGCCCGCCACCTCGCCCGGTTAGTTTTTTGTATTTTTCAGTAGAGACAGAGTTTCACTGTGTTAGCCAGGATGGTCTCGATCTCCTGACCTCGTGATCCGCCTGTCTCGGCCTCCCAAAGTGCTGGGATTACAGGCTTGAGCCACCGCGCCCGGCCCCAAATATCTTTTTGTGAATAGTTCTACAAATAACAATATTGCAAAGTGAATTATTTTGCAATAAATTGGAAAATAAAATTCAAGAATGGTGCTGTCCCACAGAATTTTGTGCAATAATAGAAATGTTTCTCTGTGATGTTCATTAAGGTAGTCATTAGCTACAAGTGGCTGCTGTGTACCTGATATGTGGCAGTGCAACTGAAGAACTGAATTTTAAAATTTTCTTAATTTAAAATCAAAGAGTCACACATGGCTAGTGGCTAATGCAATTGGACAGTGCAAATCAAGACTTTGCAATCTAGGCAAAATAAGTATAAATTTTTAAAAGCTCAAAAGTCTCTTAGTGTACTGCAAATAATTTCTTGATTATTGAAAGATTTTCCAAGTATCAGAGGGAGGCATTTCCTGACCTTAGGTGGGGAAGTGAAATCTGTATATAACCTAAATTACTCATGAACATATTTTTTCCAACTTATGTAAAAGATGAACCCTTTCCAAAAGAAAAAAAATCATAACTCCCACCCCCATTGTCAACTTTTAAATTAGTTTATGGTCATGTTACTTAAACATATACAAACATAAAAAGTATTTTTTGTTTGTTTGTTTTGCATTTAACTTATGTGAATGCAAAACAAATATAACTATCTTGTGTGGTATGACCCAGTCAATTTTGCAACACTTGTCTGTATTTCTCACTAGTGTTAGAGTTTTCATTCACCTTGCAGCTATTTAGATTCATATGGTAAGAATGCATAATTTATAAAGTATGTTTTCTTTTTCTTTTTTTTTGAGATGGAGTTTTGCTCTTGTCACCCAGGCTGGAGTGCAATGGAGCAATCTCAGCTCACTGCAACCTCCGCCTCCGGGGTTCAAGCGATTCTCCGCCTTAGCCTCTCGAGTAACTGGGATTACACGCACCCGGCACCCTGCCCAGATAATTTTTTTTATTTTTTTATTTTTTTGAGACAGAGTCTTGCTCTGTTACCCAGGCTGGACTGCAGTGGTGCGATCTCGGCTCACTGCAAGCTCTGCCTCCCAGGTTCATGCCATTCTCTTGCCTCAGCCTCCCTAGTAGCTGGGACTACAGGCACTCACCACCGCGCCTTGCTAATTTTTTGTATTTTTAGTAGAGACAGGGTTTCATCGTGTTAGCCAGGATGGTCTCCATCTCCTGACCTCGTGATCCGCCCGCCTCGGCCTCCCAAAGTGCTGGGATTACAGATGTGAGCCATGGCGCCTCACATCTGTATATACATATAAAGTATGTTTTCAATCGTCAGTCACATACTTGAAATGGTCTTTATCACGAAGACAATGTAGGCAATGTTCTCTTAAAAGAGAATCATTCAAATTATCCAGAATATGATTAACAATTTTATGTTAAAAAGGAAGCAAACATAAAAATTCAAAAACAAAATTAAGAAATTTTTGGAGAGAACTGAAGTTCTTCTGAGACTGTGTCCATAGAACTCGAGACAAAACAACAACAACAAAACAGCTGCAAGAATACTGCAGCCTTCTGGGTTGGGCAAGCATGACACGTGCCCACAGCAGCAATGTCTCCTTTTATGGTAAGACATGAGATTTCTATAGGTTAAAGTAAATAACTGTGAATATGAACTAGAACAATTCTCACACTTCTGATCTTCAAGTGATCTATAGTTATAACCAATAAAATGTTGATTAAACTATCTGTTTGAGGTAAAAGTTGAAGTGTTTAAAAATGAGTAGCTGGCTATGGAAGAACTTTGGAAACTGTAATATCCACTATGTAGAATTAAGGTTTTCTTCTGAATTTATTCTAAACATCAAATTGAAAAGCCTTACCTAAAGAGCCATTCATGTGATGTGACTCCATTCCTCCTAATCCACCCATGGGACCATCTGACCCAGGGCCCATTGGAAACTATTTTAAAAATGAAGAAAATCACTGTAATCACACTGAAAACAATGGCTTATCTCAATTTTACAATATATTTAACATTACAAGACACTGCCACAACTTATTTTTACTTTCAAGCCATGGAGATCTTTTACTTGATGTTTTCCAGCCTTGTGGATTCTCTAACTGGACTGTTCACCTCTCTCATATCATTTTCTCTGTATTCCACATATAGACGTTTAGCTTAATCCTCAATCATTTCCAAATTTTTCTTCTTCAGATATACTCAGAAACTATATAAATTCCAGTGCAAATTAGAAGATAAGCATTTTCCTCTATGATATTGACAAATTTTCTATTGAAAACCAAAGGTGGTTCTTAAGAAGTTGTTAAGGGTATTGGCTTATTAATAAGAAAAATTCAATGTCATTATGACAACACTAACATTTTTCTTAGCAGGCAATCTGTCTTTGTTTAAATGGATATAATAAATAATTTCATCTTATAGGTTAAATACATTTCATTCCTTGGGGATTGCTGAATATAGCTAATTCTTCTTGGCAGTCTCAACCATGTTACTTCAATGACACTCAGACATTCCAAGGCCATTCTGCTTAACATTTTTTAAAGTAGTGGAATTCTTTTTTTCTTTCCTTTCTTTTCAGGTGAAATCTTACATTAGAAGCCTGGTACAAAACAGGTGTGCTATGATGGGGTTGGTGATAGAGAACCCATGGCCCGCCCACTCAGTCTTCCTCTCATCTCTCTAGAACACTGAGGAAACCTGGAGCCCAGTTCAAAGACAAGTTACCTATGATTACCTTACACTTACAGGTAAGACAGCCCGCTGAAAACACTTTCTCTTCAAATTTCCCATGCCAAAAGCATTTCTACGATGTTGTATGGTGCAGAATATTGACTATGGTGTCTGTGTGTGGATGGAGCGGTGGTAGTGAGTAATCATGAAGGCTTTTAGGGAGAAATAACTGCCTTTGGCAGGCAACCCTGTACTTCACCACCTCTGTGTGGGAATAAAATGGCCTTCTATCACTGTGGGCAATACAAAACACATGCTTATAACATTCCCCAAGAGAATGCCAATTTTGCTTGGTAAAATTGAGTATCTAAAAGCACACAGGCTGGTGTTCAGTAAACAAATTGGAATATGCATGCCTCACTGATGTAAGATACATATAAGTCAAAGAAATTGATTTAAACTTATTGCTATTATTTAGCTTTTATCAAAAGCATAGTTTAGATATGGGTTGAGAAACTGGTGCTGGTAGGCCTAGTAGACTGTGAACTTTTATCTGGCTCCTACAGTGTTTTAAAAGACGCTAAAACTATAGGTATATATATTTGGTCAGTTTAGCATATAACATATATATCTTCTGATTTTTCTTTGATTTCTGCTACCCTATATACACATGTGTATTAACTATAATCTGTTATAAATATTTTTGTAAACATGTAGGCCTTCTAGATAAATAACATGTTTTCCTGTGAGCTTCTGTGGAAAAATCACGACCAAATGCTTTATTAAGAACACCCAAGTTCTTCCTGTAATAACTGCTTTAGCTCCATATTTAAACTCTAGATTTCATATTCTAAAAAAAACAAGCATAGCCAACTTTCTCCTTTATTTTCAAGTTTATCAGGACAAAAAAAGATCACAATGAAAAAACTTAGTGATGTTAAAAATGAGGTTAATATAAATGATTATATATAACTTGTCATTTTCAAGTAGTATATATCATTAATTATTTACAATAAAATAAGATGAAACTAACATATAATAATTACTTTTAAATTATATTGATATAAAGTCTCTGTTATATATGTGTACTATTTTTAACCCAGCTCAGAGAAAAGAATTTGACTTTTTGAATATCTAATAAGCTCCTGGATAATAAAATATAAAGTTTAAACAATATACAGAACATGGAATGCACTCAGAGTTTGAAAGTCTTCAAATATATTCCAAAAATTTAAAAAATTCATATTTACATTAGGTCTGTTAGGTCCAGGAGGTACTGCATTCATTAAAGTATACATGTTATCACCAGAGTTGGTTGAATCTGAAACAAAGTATTACTTAATTAAAATATTTCTTTAGAATCTATACCCAATTCATTATAAAGTAACGATCAAAGATGGTTTGCATACATACACCTCTCTATATAAGCTGCAACACTTGAAATTGTCATTACTAAAAACAAATACCCAGTCATTTGCTGACCCCAAAATTATCATTCTGAGGCCATAAATTAGGTATGAGGAATAATCACTTCAATAATTAATGTAAAAGGAATATTAGAAATTTTAAAAATTATAGTAAAGTTTTTCTTTTAAAAAAAGATACTTCAAGCAATTATATGTGTGTGTATGTGTATATATATAATATATAATATCTCTTAAACTTCAGATTCAGTTGCTTTTCAGTTTTATTTCTTTAAGTTTCCTATATACAAATTTAAAAAATAGCTTTTTTACTTAATAATTAGTGAAAACTGGTAGACTATCCTGGCTTAATTCCAAAAGAAAAAGATTAGAGTATACAATTAGAATAATGTAATTCTCTTGCTTGAACTAAAAGCCAGCTTCTTCCAGCACAATTTCTGATGAAATGTTTTCACTCACTTTATTTTTGATTTATTGTAGTAAAAATATCTGTACTACATATCCATATAAATATATGTAACATTGTGCAGTATTTGAAAAATTTATGTTTCATGTCTGTTAGCTAATTCTAATTAAGTCTCTGAGCATACATGTTTGTATAATATAAAACCTAGAGTGAAAGGCTAAATATTTTACACTGAGAAAATATAAATGATAAATTATGGTTTTCTATGTTTCCACATTATATAATTTTCTTAAATATAATGTAGTAGGCCTATTTTATTTTGTTTTTTAGATGGAGTTTTGCTCTATCACCCAGGCTGGAGTGCAGTGGCATGATCTTGGCTCACTGCAACCTCTGCCTCCCGGGTTCAAGCGGGAACCCTTGCCTCAGCCTCCCATGTAGCTGGGACTACAGGTGCGTGCCACCACATCCGGCTAATTTTTTGTACTTTTAATAGAGATGGGGTTTCACTGTGTTAGCTAGGAGGGTCTTGATCTCCTGACCCTGTGATCTGCCCATCTCGGCCTCCCAAAGTGCTGGGATTACAGGCGTGAGCCACCGCGCCTGGCCAGTAGGCCCATTTTGAGAAAAAGATGTGTTTAAAATTTTTGTGGTGATTCGAGACAGAAGGTAAGTATTTACTTTCTTATGGCAGTAACCATAGAGTGGCAATTACTTTTCCTTTTACTGTGTGATTACTCATTAGACATTAATAAGTTTATTATTTTAGTGTGCATTACTTACAGAGTAGGTCTCATGTCATTTATTGGTTGGCTGTCAACAATGACCCATAAATCTAAATACTGTATTTTACTTCTATTTGAATATATCATAATGTTGAAAAAGTTGGAGTGCCCACCTCATGTTGACCCTATTTGTTTATTCTAAGGAAGGTCCCAACCTACTTTTGTGGCCTTAACTGTTTTTACATCCTTGTGTATGCTGTATTCCTGTCAACCCAGGCTACTGGTTTTTTCCTGCAGGTGACCAACCTTTCCACCTTCATGATTTTGTTCTTTCTTCCTCCAAACAGCCCAGTCTCTACACACTGCAATTCTACTCACTGCTGAAGGGCTATCTCAAATGTGATGTGTTCTGTGAGGTTTTTTCCCCGGTAGTTGCAAGTGCATGAGTGCTCCCCTCCCACTGAGTTCTGCCTTCCATTATAGGAATATTTTACTGCTTTATTCTTTCCTCCTGCTTCCAACTAGGATATAACAAGCTCATAGAGAGAAGGAAAGGGACCATGCCTTACTCATCTTGTGTACTAAAGACAGTAAGTACTGCTAACTTAAATTTAACTGTTGGATCACACACACGATTAACTTAAAAAAATCTTGGATTGCTTTTTAAACATAGGAAATCTTCAAATGGGTTTTCAACTGTATTGGCCTTACTCTTGGTGAAAGGAAGATGGGTTACATATTTTAAATATGCAGAAAGAAAAGAAATTTATCATTTTAAAGACTAATCAAGAATATAATTTCATTTGCTACAGAAAAAATTTGAGAGGGATAAGATTGGCGTTTATGGTCGGGCGAGGTGGCTCACACCTGTAATCCCAGAACTTTGGGAAGCCAAGGCAGGTGAATCACTTGAGGTTGGGAGTTCCAGACCAGCCTGGCCAATATGGTGAAACCCTGTCTCTACTAAAAATACAAAAATTAGCCAGGTATGGTGGTACACGCCTGTAATCCCAGCTACTCGGGAGGCTGCAGCAGGAGAATCGCTTGAATCCGGGAGGCTGAGGTTAACAGTGAGCTGAGATTGTGCCACTGCACTCCAGCCTGGATGACGGAGACTCTGTGTCAACAAAGAAAAAATATGTATGTGTGTGTGTATATATATATGTGTGTGTGTATATGTGTGTATGTGTGTGTGTATATGTATTTACTGGAAAATGTCTGACTTCTTTTTATGTACAGAAAAACTTTACAATAAAGTGGACCTCCTGGGACCTCTTTTCTTGTGGGTGGGGTGCTGGCTGAGTATTAGAGGAGTGACTGTGACAAAGGATGAACACATAAAAGAGTACGCAAAAAGACTAGGAAGATGTACTTGTGGCAATTTCTGGTCTGAAAGGAAGATGTAGTAAGATTATTTATTGCCTGCAATGTTCAGTGTTGCTCCAAAAACATTTTTTTAGTCTTGTAGTGAAGCATTTATTATTCACATGCTACCTTCATAAATTAAACATTAACTTCACTATGTAAGAATGTAAATATGGGCAAAATGATCAGGTGATATAATTCTATCTTCAATGAATTGTATCATTTTCAATGAAGATGCCTTCAGGACACAGACCATTAAATATCCAAGGAGTTAGTGAAGCAAAGTAAAATTTTGTATTAATTATCAAGTTTATGATTTTTCTAAATTAAAAGGGCTCAAAATTAAAAATTTTTATTGGTATGATCAACGATACTGAATTTCAAGCTTCCATCTTAATTTCAACAAGCCAGTTAAAAACATATGAGTTTAACAGTAAAACATCATAATCAAAAATACTTTATAATTATTATTTCCCATCTACTTAATCATCCCAAATAATAACTGATAGAGTTTTAGCCTATTTCTTTGTTTTCTACTTTCTAGATTTGTGTTATAGTTTCAAATGAAACTGTGATTATATTGCTGAATCATGAGATTTTATTTTTCCATGTCATTACAAATTCTTTGATAATAATAATAATGACTCTATTATACTCCATCTTCCACCTTAAACATTAATTTAATAGTTCCACTAACATTGAATTAGGCATGAAGTTTGTGTCTACTGTTTTATTCTTGAGTATAACAAATAAACATTCTTCTACATAAATCTTGGGTTGTATCTCTGTCTAATTTCTAGTATTAGAATTATAGAGTCACATGGTATGAACCTTTTCATGGCTCTTGACACATTTTATCATAGCACTTTCGAAGACAGGTGTGCCAATTTAGTCTTCTACTGTTAACAACCTCAAGACACATTTAATAGTCTGTGTTAAAGTCTCAAAAATAAAGGAAAAAACTATTTAATTATATAAAATGATTATGAAAATATTGATGTTTCAGTTTAGAAGATAAAAAACTTTTATTATTACACAGTGAATTTATTAGCTGACTAATAAATACTTATAGACATATAGGGTAAATAATACTGTAAGTACGTCTTCATCCTTCATTCATCTTAGTAAGATAATAGATCTCGTGACTCTGATTTGGCATTTGAAACCTAATGAATCCATGTATTTAATGTTTTATTTATTCAGAAATTTTCTAAATTGTAGAATATTTGGATAGTTTTCTCAGTCTCAATAAATCTTTAAGTTTGACACATTTTTGGGCAATTCATACAGATCAGCAGTTTTCATCCTGATTAAATCTGACACCCACACCATAGGAATTTTCTAAATGCTTAACTGGATAATAGTTATTTAAGAACACTATATTTCTTCCTACCCTGCTGCCTCTACTCCTTTAACCATCATGAAAACATGACTACTACTACCTTTATTTCATGCACAATTTCTATAGTCTGTGATTTTATTCTAATAATCAAATACCCATGTGGCTAGTTTGGTTACAATACCTGCTGGACTAGGCATGATGGGTGTTCCTGGTGGCCCTCCACCTCCTGGAGGACCCTAAATAATTACACAAAATTTCAGTAAAAATAAGGCATTGCATAAGAAAAAACAGAAGTTAGACTTATATCTATAATAATCCACTTTGAAAATAAGAACAGAAATAAATTTTCTCTATAATTTACTTTCTTTGAATGCACAATCATTTAAATATTCTACAAAACATAATTTAGCTTAAATATGTTGAGACTGTTTTGACAAATTTCCAAAAACAATGAGCCTGTAACATTAATTCATTATTCATGACTTAATTATATCAGTTACAATGAGGTTAAGAAGAAACCATTCAACAGGGCCTTTAAAAATCCATACCACAGAAATAATTCATATGTATTTTTAGTTTTTATAGAAAGCTAAAATAGTATTCACTTAGAAAATATCTTTAAAAATGAAGATATCTGCTTATTGATTCATATTTTTTAAAAAATGCACTGATGTCATTTCTTTCTTCTGTCAGCATCAATTGCAATGTTTCTGGAGCACTGTACCTTCCACTATCACATCAATTAGAAATGAAAGGCAAAGTTGACTAATGCTGTGGGTTACTGAGGCTGTAGCTACACAATCAAACTGAAATGGAGATTAGGTAATTCTAAAGTTAATTCAATAATTTCACATAACCAAAATAGATTAAGTCAGGCAATGGGTTTTAGGCTTTTTCAGATGCTCTATATACAGCAATCAAATTAACTTTTAAATGGCAAAATTTTAACTTCATTCTGAAGGTACAGATACAGCCTGCCAATTATTTCAGATGAGATTGGGCACATTCAGGGTGGTATGGCTATAGACCTGCCAATTATTTCAAATAATATCTGTATTTGCACAACTTAAAATTTATTTTAAATAAATGTCTATAATTTCATAAAATGATGTGTCAGCCTTATTCATTAGTGACTTTAAGAAAAAACAGGTTTTATACAAATTTTCTTACTTTCATTTTTATTTCATAGAAAATGCAAAGAAAGACTTGCTTAATTTTATAGCTTACATGAACACTGAACACTAAGTTCACAGGTCCAAAGCAGTGTGTGCTTTTCACTATGTTAATAAAACACTATTTCCATGGAGAGTGAAATGTTCACTGATTTCCTTCTTATGCATTCCTTTTTTCCCCTCCAGCTAGCCACCACCTCTGAACATTTCTGTAGGAAAGATTTCCCTTGTTATCATTTTATCCTTGTTTCCCTGTTAGGCGCTTCCCTCTAAATGGTGTAACATATTTTCCTCTATGTTGACCTTGAGATGTGGCTAGGATCATAATGTGATGATGATTAAAAGGTCACTTGTAAGCTCAGGAGGCCATATAAAACTTGTTAATTTGGCTTCACATTGATACGAATTTTTGGAAAATTTTAATGTGTACTAAATGGTAATAATGATAAAAATAAGTGTTCTCAACTTCAAAGAATGACCAAAAAATGAAATGATTCCTCTAAATTATTAGTCACTATTCTGCCATCTAATTCATTTGTGATTGGGGGAAAGTTTAATGTCTTAGACGCTCTGTGTGGCGCATAGGGTTGCATGGGGGTATAGATTATTCTCCTGGAGAACTGCAAATTCAAGCATATTATTGTGTAACTGGGGATTACTCTCTTCATGACTGGACAGAGTGTATTGTACTGGTTTTCAGAAACATATGCTGAAGTAAAACACAGTACTCAGGGCAATTCTGGCCAGATTGATAACTGTTTCACTAATGAACATCAACATATGTACTGAGGTTGGCAGATGAAACAACTCAAGATGTTCACTTTTTGGCCAATACACAGGGGCTCTTCTTAACATCTGGACAACTATTTCATTGCCCAAATAAAATGTAACATCAATTCTTATGAGCAAACAAACCCAAATGTACTTACTACATAATTCCCAGGAGATGCTGAGGAGTATGGTATCTGGAACACGAATAGGACAAAAAAATTTTTGATTCATGTAGCAATATGGACACTGACCTAAAATGAATTTATTTCATGATTTTTTGTCAAGTTTTAAAATGTATCACAAAGCATAGTAAAGGATAAAAAAATTTATGTCTGTTTAAGTACTTGAAAACTGAATAATAGTAACTTGGATTCACACAAAAGAAGATAGATTTTAGTCAAGAGGATTTTAGACAGAATAACTGCTTTAAGTGATACTAATTACTTATTCTGTAAGTAGAAATATATATATATATTTGTGTACATAAAAAATGGGAAACCAGAATTTTTCAAATCAGTAGTCTTTACACATACAATTTCTAAGCTATGTACTTTTTTTTTTTTTAAGTTCAGGCTACTACATTCATGCAGTATGGGTCAATACTTGATAAACAGCCCTTACCACTTCTCCATCCTTTTCTAATTAGATACTAGAAAACAATATAATAAATGCAAAAAAACTTTGTTAATACGAGTCTCCAAAGACTATTAATTTGTGGGGATCAGATGTGGGTAACGAACTCCCTCTTTCTCTTCAAATCAAGCTTTTCACCAAGCTGTTTTCTAGAGATGATACGGTATTAATACCACATTGCTGTGATAATTTAAGAAATGAAAAACCAGAAAACCTATGTTTAAAAGTAAGCCCTTGAGTGTGTATATTAATAGTGAAAGTTAAATCCAAATATTTTCTTTTTTCACACAAGCTCACTAACTCACTTGCATGAAGATGCTGTACATCTATAACAGATATTTTTGTCTTATTCTGAAGAACACCAATAGATTACTCTCTACTTGAAGTCAGACAGCCAGGGCCAGAACAGGATCCTTATAGTAGTGAAAAGATTAGTGCTTGTACTATTCTAAACCCTCTATCCCAATACCTGCCATATAATTAAACATAAAAATAATATGAAACCATAAAGTAAGTATAAGGAAGTACAACCAAGTTATGATTTCCTCTTGATAAATAATTATTTGATTTTTTGGAAATATTTAATATTTAATATTAAGTTATTTGAAAAGCTTTTCTCCTCCGTATTTGGTGTTCCTGCTTTGCCTTAAGCACAGAACACATGTCCCCGAGGCCCTGCTTGGTCTGCCTATGAGTAATTCAGCACTGCAGATGGCCACTGATAGAATGCCCAGTATCACTAGGGATGAGAATTAATTCTGCTGCGTACCGAGATTTTTTTAAGGCAGTAAACGTTTACTTCATTTAGTGAATGAATACAACTTTGCTCTCTTGGGTCCCCTTCAGTTCATTATCTACCTACCATTCATCCTCTGCTTCTCATTTTTTTGGAGGGGACAAGGGCTTTTTTGTCACCCAGGCTGGAGTGCAATGGGACAAACATGGCTCACTGCAGTCTCAACCTCCTGGGCTCAAGAGATCCTCCTACTTTGGCCCCACAAGTAGTTGGGACTAAGGCGTGCTCCACCACGCCTGGCTAATTTTTAATTTTTTGTAGAGATGCAGTTTTTCTATGTTGCCCACACTGGTCTCAAACTCCTGAGCCAAGCAATCCACCTGCCTTGACCTCCCAAAGTGTCAGGATTAAAGGCGTGAGCCGCTGTGCCGGGCCTACTTCTCCTTATTTAAATGTGAGTCTGCCTTTTCCAAATCACCAATTTACCTATTGGCTCCTAGGACCAATTTCATCTCTCTCTGTTTTTAGCACTTGGCTCATATTCTTCTGTCACTCTATATTGCCTATCATCATTCTTAAGCAACTTTAAGGTACAATCTAATTAGCCTTTAGATCTTTGGAATTTACAGTTCACTACCTTCCTTTACTTTACAGTATACTCCCCTCTCCTCCATTTATGAGTATGATCATATCCTAAGACTCTTTACTGAACAACTAACTCCCTTGCCTGACATCTTTCTTCTTCCTCATGATACTTACAAAAATTACTCTATATTCCAACCAGGGTTTTCTAGGATCACAATTCCACTATGTTTACTTAGTACATTATTTCTCTATTAGTTTATGACTAAATTGCCTCTGCCCCTGCTTCGTGGCACTGTCAACATTTTATTTCTCGCTCCAATGTCTTAAATTTATTATCATAAAGCCTACTTTGTTAATTTCCATTTCTTTGATCACCCTCTAGCCAGCCAACCTTTCTGTTTTAAAGCACAGATTTCCTGGAGAGAAACACAGAACAAGGTTGACAAGATCCAAAGTGTAATCATGCTCTCCAACTTCCACCTCATCTTAACTAATATCTGGAAGCATTTTTGGCTCAGCCTTTATGAAAGCCTTGAAGCTTACTGGTAATGTGTCAGTAAACTTCATGGGGGACAAAAAGCCCTGATTTATAGTATTTGCCAGTTACTGTGGTGTAAATATTTCCACGTGGCAGATTTTAAGCTAACAGTGGTTTAACAAACAGCTCATGAAATTCCTGAATATTTAACAGTGGACTCTTGTGAGCTGGCACTCATGGTGATTACACCATCCTGAGTAAATATTCTGTCTTCCTGTCATACATTGAAGGTATCGGCGCTCTTGCTTTACCTTCATTTTCAGCTCAACATTCCATTATTTATAGATTTAAATTTTCATGTATTCATCCCAGATAGGAAAAAACAAACTTTCTATTTATTTCCAAAGGTAGCTTTTTCCCAAGTATCTCCTTCTTAAGTCCTTGCTCCTTTTATATTATTTATTTATTTTATTCTTTTTATTTATGTTTTGAGATGGAGTTTCGCCCTTGTTGCCCAGGCTGGAGTAAAGTGGCGCGATCTTGGCTCACTGTAACTTCTGCCTCCTGGGTTCAAGCAATTGTCCAGGCTCAGCCTCCCAAGTAGTTGGGATTACAGGTGTCTGCTATCATGCCCGGCTAATTTTTGTATTTTTAGTAGAGACGGGGTTTCACCATGTTGGCCAGGTTGGTCTTGAACTCCTGACCTCACGTGATCCACCCGCCTTGGCCTCCCAAAGTGTTGGGATTTACAGGTGTGAGCCACTGCACCTGGCCTCCTTTTATATTTTTAATTTCTCCTTCTTCATGATTCCTTCAAACAGTTAAATATAATAAACATTTAAAAATACTTTTAAAAATGTTATCTCAACTAGTTGTTTAATTTCTTTCAATTTTTTGCCCTGTCAAGCCCTTTAATTTTGGCATATGCTGTTTCTATTTCATAGTCTTTGATGTCTTTATTAAAAATCAGCATTTGGGCTCCTAGCCCTAGGACTAGTAGTGTAAAGGATGTAAAATATAACAATATAGGTAGAAGTACCATGTGGGTACAGAAGACATATTTGAGCTGGACAGCTGGGACTTATAGAGAGTAGATGCCCATCAGAAAGACAAAGAGAAGAACTGCTATAAAAAACAAAGAAAGAAAAAAAGAAATCATGGTTTATTTGGAAAATGCTATGCTATGTTATATAGCTGCTATAGTGTGGGGCTTATAGGGGGTTGTGGTAAAGGGTGAGGCTGCACAGTCAGACTATGAATGAATTTATGCTGTAGGAAGTAAGGAGTCATGGGTTTTATAGAGACACGTTCAAATGTATGTTTTTAAAATCTTTTTTTATTTTTAAATGTTTTGTACAGACAGAGCCTCATTTTGTTGTCCAAGCTGGACTCAAACTCTTGGCCTCAAGGTATCCTCCTGACACAGCTTCCTGAAGTGCTGGGATTATAGGCATGACCCACCACACCTGGCCCTAAATTTATGTTTTAGAGAAATAAATCTAGAGGCATCATGGAATATGAATACAAGTTAGAAGACCATTGGAAAAAATCCAGGCAAGAGATGATAAAGAGTGACAGGCAGTGCTGATGAAGATAAGCAGGAGTAGGAGAATCTGAGGGTCATTTCACAAAGTACTTGGCAGAGCTTGGTGACAAACTGGGTATGGCAGACAAAGAAAGGAAGAAGTTAAGATAATTCCTAGGTTTTCAACTTGGTGACTGGGTAGATGATGGTGCTACTCATTTATACATAGGGAATTCAGGGAGTGGGGCAGGTTTGGGGAAATGTCTGATTATTGGATTTGAAGGCACCAGTAGACACTGAGGTAGATATGATAAACAAACTTTTAGAAACACAGGTCTAGAACATATCAGAGACCAGGACTAACAATATAGCTTCAACTGAATAAATTTCTACTTTCTGCTGGACAAGATACTTGATCTAGGATTCAACTAGATTTTTGGTAGTTGAAACAACATGGTAACATTAAAATGAAAAAAAAAAAAAAGCAGCCAAGAAATATAATTAGAAAACATTGCCAATTAAGAATGGGTAGAGACCAGGCATGGCAGCTCACATATGTAATCCCAGCACTTTGGGAGCTGAGGCGGGAGGATTACCTGAGCCCAGGAGTTTGAGACCAGCCTGGGCAATATGGCAAAACCTTGTCTCTGCAAAAAAACAAAACAAAACAAAAATTAGCCAACCATGGTGGCATATGCCTCTAGTCCCAGCTACTCAGGAGGCTGAGGTGGGAGGATTGCTTAAGCCCAGGAGGTGGAGGTTGCAGTAAGCTGAGACTGCACCACTTGCACCACTGCACTCCAGCCTGGGCAACAGAGTGAGACCCTGTCCCGACCCACTCCCTCAAAAAAAAAAAAAAAAAAAAAGAGAGAGAGAGAGAGAGAATGGTGGATATGTGACTGCATGAAAATCAGGAGAAATCTAAAAAGTCAAGCAAGCTAGATTTTTAAGAAGGAGGTGGATGTAGTGATTAGGAAATATCTAAACTGGGTTTATTCTTGAACGCTGTCAGGCTTTTAAGCTTTTTACCTTTCTGTGATACACCTAAAAGTAAATAATAAAAAAGTAATAAATATATGGAAAACTAAAGAAACATTATTAAACTGAAAAAAGAAAATATATTAAGACAAAACCAAGGAGTCAAATATCTCAAAGGTTAGGTACGATGAGGACAGAAAGTAAGTCACTGTGTTTGGTTGGTAAGTAGAAAGTCACTAATAACCTTCAGAATAGGACTTTCGTGGGAATTGAAATGGGTTGAGAAGTAAATTCAATAAACTTCCATTCATTACCTGTCATGTTTCAGGTACTTCATTGCCACATGGTGATGAAAAAGACAGAAAGGCCAAGAAATTAATTATCTAGGAGAAGGTGGTGAGGGAGTGGAAGTGTCGGAGACATGGGATGGTGGCTGGAGACTGAGGAAGGGTTGAGAGAAGTTTTGTAGTGGTAACCCCTCCCAACTCTAGAGGAGTGGAGAACTAGGGCTTTCAGGTTGTCTTGGGATTTTGTTCACGGCACAGCACTAGAGGAAAGTTCCAGTCAATGGAAAGGAATATAGACTAAAGACTCATCTGAAAGAGTGAATGAGTAGGAGATGCAAAGAAGTAACAAGAAATAGAATAAAGAGAATAGATAGGGACAGGCGTGGTGGCTTACACCTGTAATCCCAGCACTTTGGGAGGCCGAGGTGGGTGGATCACCTGAGGTCAGGAGTTCGAGACCAGCCTGGCCAACACGGTGAAACCTTGTCTCTACTAAGAATACAAAAGTTAACTGGGCATGGAGGTTGGTGCCTATAATCCTAGCTACTCGGGAGGCTGAGGCAAGAGAATCATTTGAACCTGGGAGGTGGAGGTTGCAGTGAGCCGAGATTGTGCCACTGCACTTCAGTCTGGGTGACATGAGCAAAATTACATCTCAAAATAAATAAATAAATAAAAGAGAGAGAGAGAATAGATGGGTCAGAATTGAAAAGAAAAAAATATATATATATTTCTATTTCGGAGATAAGAAGGAAGAAGGGTGACTAAAGGTCTGAAAACATTGGAAGTAAAGGGCAGAATCTGAAGAAATTTGGATCTAATGGTCTCTTCTTCTCCTTTGTAAAATACGACACAATTTTAGCCTATAGAGAAGGCGCCAAACATAATGTAGGTGCAGAATGAGAATAAAGAAGTGCAATAGTATTCACTGAGGAGGACAAGAAAAGCAGCTAAGGAAGAGTGAAAAAACCAAACTGCTGGTAAAGCATCAGGGAGGACCTGGCTGAGGTTGAACATCACAGATCCTAATTATAATGTGTCAAGCACAGGAAAGAAATACGCATTAGACATTGTGGAAGAAGCAAAGGTGTCCTACAAATACTTCAAATTTAACGTTCAAAAAAACAAAAACCAAAGCCCCCAAACCTCATTGCTTACCTCTACACCTGCTGCTTTTCCTATGATCCTAGCTCAGTTGTGTTACTCCCATTCTCCTAGCTACCTGGATTCAAAAAGTTGAAATCACCTTCAACTCTTTCCTTCTCTTTATCCTAAATCCTCCTTCTAACCCTACCCTATACTTTATATCAAATACCCATTAAGATGAAATGAAAGGTAAAAATGAAGATGTAGAAGATAAGCAAAATTAGAGGACTAGAAAGTCAGAAATACAGAATTCGAAGAACTTATTATTTGACAGAGAATAAAATTAAGGGCCACACATACTGTCTGGCTACTCTAGACAGATCACTCAAAAGCTGTGATGAGAATCCAAATATTCTGAAATGTTCTGAGTCCCAATACCCATGATTGTGGTGCTCTGGTAGAGGGCAGAGGGCTTTCATTTTGTTAAATGATCTGTAACATTTTAGATAAGTGCCTTTCTTCAACTGTGAAGTTTAAAGCTATCTTACAAGCACTGGTTTACTAGAAATAAGGGAAGATAATATCAAGACATTATCTGTACCACATGAAATTAAAAATATTCTACTCTATTTTAGTGCTTTTTTTAAAAAAATGAGCACCTATTTGTATAGAGCAGAGCCTATTTGGAGTAGTGTGTTCATATTTCTTTTCAGCTTAATCACTATTAATAGATTCTTATATTTTCCTTAAAGGAGTTTCTCTTTTTCCTCTGACAAGTAAGCGAATTAATGAATACAATGCTACACTGAACATTTGTTGTTTTTGCCTATCCCCTCTTTTACTATCCATTCCTTTAATTTTCCTTGGTGAACTTATTTCTGCCTTATTTTTTCTCCATGTGGCTTGGGTGGGACTCAGGATGACATTATTTAAACTTCTGGAACCAAATGTGCTCAAAACCAAAAATATACCTGGACTTTTCAGATATATGATCCAGTAATACTCTTTCAGTACAAGTCTAGTTTAGTTGGTTTTCTGGACCTTGTAATCAAAAGTGTCTATTTTCAATAAAATGATAATGATCAGAATCTGCTGCTTAGCCAAAGATCACAATCCTTTGTAATAAAGATAAAAAATGAAAAGTTACAATTAGGGAGTTTGTAAATAAACCTCTAAGTAAGAATCTGAGACCAATACTGACTGTAATGCTCAGATGTAAGAAAATTAAAAATAAAAATCACAACTTTTATTCGGAATTAAAAATATGAGTTTGCCCTTAAAAATGTTTTTCCTGCTCTCATGTAAAAGAGTGCCAAAAATATTTTTGACCAAAACACTTTTATATGACAAAATTGTGGACAAAGATTAGGCAATAAACACATATATTATGGATAATGACAAACAGGTTTCATACTTTCAGAGAAGTGACTTATAAACATGGAAAGTAGAAAGGTTAGACTGAATCCTGTAGGGATGGACTGAAATGGAAGCATCAGTGTGCACTCATGCACATTAGGTAAAGGTATAGATGTGTGTGGCTATGTGTACACACATAGATATATTTCCTAGTTCTGTTAGTTGAGAGGGTCTAAAAGTTGTATTACTCTAGTGGGTTCTAAATACCAATATCCACTAAAAGAACCCCAATCTCCTTAAAGAAGTGGCTGTTTCCAGGGCTAAAACTGGGAAAATATAAGAAGAGCTTCAAAGTGCTCAGAGAATAATAGGGACATGTTAAAAGGTTAAGTGATCCAGCTTAAAAGGGAAAACTTGGAACAATTTCAGCATCCTAAACACAAAGAATAAAATAATTCATAAATATATCTTATATACATAAATGAATATGAATGGAAAAGAAAAAGCAACTATTATAGTTAGCTAACTAATAAATGGAGAAGGAAAGACAGAATTCAAAATATCCATTTGACAACCAACGAAGTAAAAAAGTGATTCAAGCAAGAATCATCAATAGATGTCCAAAATAGCAGATGAAAGTATAAGAAGGAAGAGGAGACTTACTGTACATTCAAAGTGTGTCTCTAAGTTAATAAGTACAAGGGGAAAAATAGTGATTTTATAGTGGAGAAGCCTGACAAGCACCGCCTTAACTAAATGATCAAAATTAAGATTAACAATAATGGGATAAATCATCATGTGCCTCCTGAAATGATGAGAAAAACACATTTTTTTCCTTTTTTTTTTTTTGGAGACGGAATTTGACTCTTGTTGCCCAGGCTGGAATGCAATGGCAAAATCTCGGCTCACTGCAACCTCTGCCTCCTGGGTTCAAGTGATTATCCTGCCTCAGTCTCCAGAGTAGCTGGAATTACAGGCGCCTGCTACCATACCCGGTGTATTTTTAGTAGAGACGGGGTTTCACCATGTTGGCCAGGCTGGTCTCGAACTTCTGACCTCAGGTGATCCACCTGCCTCAGCCTCCCAAAGTGCTGGGATTACAGGCATGAGCCACCGCACCTGGCCAAAAACTACAAAATTACTTCTGTAGTATCCCTGACAAATATGTATAAACTAAATCTAATCAGGAGGAAATAGATAAAACCAAATTATAGACATTCTAAATAATCTTGCTTGGAGTTTTTTAACTCCAAGGTTAAGAAAGACCAAAACAAACAAACCTACCTCCCGCCCCAAACAAAAACAAGCTGAGAAACTGCTCCAAGTTAAAGGAGATAAAGAGACATGAAGGATGAATGTAACAAGTAAATTCGGATTTTCTTTTGTTAGAAAAGATTATTGGGCCAATTAGTGAAATCTGAATAAGATCTATAGATTAGAAAATAGCATTACATCAAAGTTGATTTCCTTATTTTGATCATTTTACTGGGGTTATAAAAATTATGTGTTAGTTTTTTAGGAAATATACATGCAAGTATTTAGGGATAATGTTTCAGGAAATTTAAACAGTTTAAAAATATGTTTATGTAAGGAGAGGAAATCATAAAGCAAATGTGGTAAGACATTAACAACTGGGAATCTGGGCAAAGGGTATATGGAAATTCTTTGTAGTACTCTTGCAATGTTTAAATCTGAACTTATTTCAAAATAAACATTTAAAAGAAAAAACAGTAAACAAAACATTTGAAAACAGCAAAAACAAAACAACTACTTTAATATGCTGTGTTGAAGAGTCAGAGACTAACTGTAGTGATACAAACTGAAAAGTGTCTTAATATTAAATATGGGCAGGAAGTCTAAGAAACTTGGAATTCAACATAATTTGGATAAGTTGTCACCACAAAATGATCAATGGTTTTGGGGGAAAAATACCTCCTTAATACTTTTTGCTTCTGTTTCATAGAAGCCCTATGTCTTTGCTAGAAAGTCATCCGTTATCTATGATTTTTTTTTTCCTTGTTCTTATAATGGTCATTTTCAGAGGCATACTTCTCCTTTGCATGCTCAGAATGATGACTACTTTCTCTTTCTAAAAGAAAACGATAGGCCTCCTCCACTTCTTTTCCCTATTCACATACTTTGAGTAAGGGTAGATGTTTGCACAGTTGATATATATTCATGGAGGAGACTGCTTTCAGCTCCATTACTTGCCTACACGTGTGCTGATCAAATGCCCATTTCAGACTGGTGGACAGCAGGTGGATGTGTACAGCTTTTACCCTAATTGCTAATGTTTCCCAGGGTCTAAAATAATGCAGAACTGCTAATGTGTTACAGCGCATTCTCCTACCCACAGTGCCCAGCGCTATGAAATCCTAAAGAGATGGAGTACCTAAAAAACTAAAAGTCATCAGAACACAGAGCTCTCTTCTCATTTATACTGTTTACTTGGATAATATACCCCATTGGTACGATGCAACATCCTTGTCAATATCAACTGCTCAAACCCTGTCTACCTTCCTAGGTGCCTTGTGGGAGATAGAATCTTCGGATGAGCCGGGCGCGGTGGCTCAAGCCTGTAATCCCAGCACTTTGGGAGGCCGAGACGGGCGGATCACGAGGTCAGGAGATGGAGACCATCCTGGCTAACACGGTGAAACCCCGTCTCTACTAAAAAATACAAAAAACTAGCCGGGCGAGGTGGCGGGCGCCTGTAGTCCCAGCTACTCGGGAGGCTGAGGCAGGAGAATGGTGTGAACCCGGGAGGCGGAGCTTGCAGTGAGCTGGGATCTGGCCACTGCACTCCAGCCTGGGCGACAGAGCGAGACTCCGTCTCAAAAAAAAAAAAAAAAAAAAAAAAAGAATCTTCGGATGAGTATGTAAAAGAAAGTACTTAGAGAGGTGGGTAGTGGTGGGTGTGATTTGTACTCTGGTTGCCTGCAATGGGCAGTAAAGCAATGACTGGCTGACCTGACAATGAGGAATATGAGAAGGGTTTTTGCGCTTCTAGGTGGGAAGGTTTACAAAGTTAAGGTGAGCCACTGGTTGTGCTTTTCCATCTAGTTTCAAAAGACATGCAGATAATGGATATTCTTTCCAGATTCTGGCACTGGGAAGACTGTCGGAGTTTTCTGTGTTACAAAAAATGTTTTCTTGCATTCTTATTATGTATGGGTATTTAAATAGGAAGTTAAAATAAATGTATCTTGACCTGCTAGACACTTTTCATTTTAAAGTGAAATCTTGAATGAATTCGTTAAGTCAAATAGTAAGAAGCTAACAGATTAGAAGCAAACTCTTCTAAACATAAAAGCAAACTAAAAGAATTTTGAAGGCGTAAAGGTATTCTATTCCAACACAATCTGGCAAGACACTATTTTAGAAGAAAGGTTTGTTGAAATTAAATAGTACACTGAAGACTCAAATGGAAGCAACATCATTCTTTTCACTTCAAATAATTTCAGTTACTTAGCAAACATCACAGCTATTAAAATTAAGAGAAAAGCAGAGAACATAAATTAACATTTTAAAAAATATATGACAGTTACTTATTTGAGCTGAAAGTGATTCCTGCTTTAAAATAGTAATGAATTTAGGATGATTCTTCCTATACCCTAACCTTAAACATTGGATCAGTTTGATATTCATTTAACATTAAGGCCACTGCTAGTCAATGAAGATACCTTTGTACATATTAGCAAAAGGCATCCTCTTTGGGTAGATGACCACTGACTTCACAAGGGGATCACAGGTTGTATTTCATTCTCCTACTGACTCCCTTGACCCAGGAACCTTTGTGCAGTGCACATACTACACAGATGTACACTGCAGGCTTCTCTCACATATCGAAGAACTCAAGGTTTAAAGACAAGAAGGAAAAACATCTCCAGGATCACAACATTAAAATCATATTAAGTTTACGACCGATAGCTTAATTTTCAACCTGTGCATATATTTCTGTGACATTATTAAGATAGATAAATATTTGCATCAAACCACTGCAACAAATATATAAAAAAAATTCCCAAGATGTCAGGTATATATAGAGATGTACAAGGATGGCAATTTAGCTAACAGGTACAAGGTAAATGTGCGAATGCTTTCTGGGGCAACAAGAAAGCAAACCTAGATGTAACTGATACAGCAAATGAAATCATAATAATTTGACTTCTTCTAACAGAGGTTGATAGTATTTGGCAACTTAGTGATTATTAAGTTATTTTAGGAGATGAAACCATTTGGCGATACAGATCGCTATTTATAGGCTATTGTAGTATATACTTAAGTCACACTATTTCAATTTTTATTTTTGGAAGGCTTGTTGACAATAGAATGCATGTTTATATTAGACCTTGAAGTGAAAGAAAATTATGTAATTTCAAAAAATTATGCATCTTTTTCTAAAATATATATTAAACTTCTTTTTGAATGATTACTTAAAAAAAGGTTACTACAACCACCTGCAAGGCTTCCAAAAAGCAAAATGTTTTTGTGATTTTTGTTAAATGTTACAAAATGCAAAATACTTAAAAAAATATATATATATACTCACTGAATTGGCATTTGTTGGGTTTGGCCAAGGTCTACCACCACCTGGACCCCTACAAAACAATTTGATAAATGAAATTTTAACCTATGCTTTGAATGTTTCACAATAATCAATGACAAATCATAAAATATTAACATTTACAATTCGGTTACCATACAGTTCTAGTTTGGCACTGAAATTACTCTCTTTATATTTATTTTAATAGCTTTTTATATTAATTAAGTCCCCCAATTTTATCCTTCCATGGAAAAGTTTTCTTCCCAAATTGAACTGCTTTTAGAAAGCCCAGTTTTATTTTAATATTAAATGGTTATTGTTATAAAGATGGTAATCACTCATAGGAGTAAATATACACATATATTGAAATTATAAAACTTCCTTCTGTAGTGAAAAGTGTTATGAACTAAATATAAACTATAATCTTGTGATATCTATATAAGAGCTTCCTGTATCTCATTCAAAATAAAATTTGTAAAACATCAACATATGTGAAATGATTGCTCTTATTAAGCGATAAGCAAATAAAAATACATAAAAGGTATCTAAAGTTGCCTCCTTTTAAAAAAACCAGAGTATCACAGATTACTTTATATATTTATTAATCTATCTTTCAATGCTACTGATGATTTAGTTACTATTAAATGGGAAATCCCATTTCTTGTTCTCATAATTTCAGTCCAGATAGTGGCCACAGTAAATCCTAGAAAAAATGGGAGATAATCTACACCAATATATTACTTCATTTTAGAGTAAAGGAGAATGTTCTGTATTCCACAGCTTATAAGGACACAGAGCTTTTGAAGCAAAATTAATGTCCAATTAGTTAAATCAAAAAGGTCTCTTGTCCTCATGCTTTAGTACTAAGTTGTGTACCTGAATAAATACTGTCTTATGAAAAGCAGACTACTGTCAGTCTCCTCTAATTAGGGTCATTTAAAATTCCCCTTCCTTTGAATAACTATGACAATGAAATTTTTAAATTAAAAAATCCCTTGATTCTAGAGACTTTAAACCTAAAATTCTAAATCAGGAGTGTCCAATCTTTTGGCTTCCTTGGGCCACACTAGAAGAAGAATTGTCTTGGGTTGCACACAAAATACACTAACACTAATGACAGCTGATGAGCTAATAAAAAAAAAAAAGAATCACAAATAAAATCTCGTAATGTTTTAGGAAAGTTTACAAATTTGTGTTGGGTCACATTCAAAGCCATCCTGGGCCACATGTGGCCCATGGGCCACGGGCTGGACAAGCTAGTTCTAAATGTTAGATAAAGAGGCTGTGCAAGTTAGTTATTATATTACCCATATTTGCATGGAATATTTAGAACTATTTTTAGTTTCGTTTTGAGATTCCCCAGGGTTGTGAGCAGCAGGGAAGGGAATGAGTCCGGTCCCTGGGCTCTATTAGGAAAGCCCAAGTGGAATTTTTTCCCAATTCAGCTTAAGGTATAGAAGATACCAGTGGGGACTTGATAAAATTTTGTGCATAGGGAGAAAGAAGGTGAGGGGCATTTGTATTGATTTTCTTTGGAAATTGTTGCCTCTCCAAGATGATGATGATGATGATGATTTTACAATTAATTACTGGAACACTTTAGAAAAATGATTTTACCTATAGGATTCAGTGTCCTAATGGACAGAATCTAAGGTAAAACATAAGATATGTGTTGACTAAGTAAAACATTTGGGTAGTAAGGTACATTCATATGATTTCTTTGATGTTAAATAAAACACAGTAAAAAAAACTAATCTTAAAACAACATAAAGTACACCATATGCAGATCCTGGCAAAATTTATATGTAATAATGTTATGTAGATAATCTTATAATTTTGAAATATCATAACCAAACAAGTACTGTATGAATAAGATGCATAAATATAATAAAGTATTTTTATTTTCAAATTTGTCTAATGTTAAACATGCTAACCTAAATGTTAAAATATTAAATGTTTAATTTAATTGTATTAAATTAAATGTTACATTTATGTCATAACATTATATATTTCAATTTGATAAATACCAATCTAGTTCCAACATACTATATATTTCATAATAAATTTCATTTTACTATTAAGTATTAATAATTCACATGGATAAGTTAAATTTCTCCTAACATTATCATTGTGTTTGAAAATACTTTAAGTTTCACAAGCGTTTTCTATAAAGTGAGCGTTACAGTAGGGAGTAGTTCTATTAGAACAACTAGTTAAGCTCAGTAATTCCCACTCCTTTTGAGGGCCCTCAGTATTATTAAGAAAGTAATTTACAAACTATAACATAGGAATCATTTTGAATGAAAATTTCTATATAAGTATGGTTTGAAGTAGAATCATGTTAGCCTCATTTAAAAATGAAGAGAGGCTGGACATGGTAGTTTATGCATGTAATCCCAAAGCTTTGGGAGGCCGAGGCGGGTGGATCACGTGAGCTCAGGAGTTCAAGACCATTCTGAGCAACATGTCAAAACTCCATCTACACAAAAATACAAAAATTAGCTGGGCGTGGTGGCGCATGCCTGTGGTCCCAGCCACTCAGGAGGCTGAGGCAGGAGAATTGCTTGAACCAGAGAGGCAGAAGTTGCAGTGAGCTGAGATCGTGCTACAGCACTCCGACCTGGGTGGAGAAGTCTGATTTTTTTGGTAAGGAGGTTGATTTTGATGAAACCAAATCAATCACTATTACCAAAGAGAAAAATCCTCTTTTCTTTTTTTTTTTTTGTTTTTGGTTTGGGACACAGCCTTGCTCTGTCACCTAGGCTGGAGGGCAGTGACAGGATCTCGGCTCACTACAACCTCCACCTCCCGGGCTCAAGCTATTCTCATGCCTCAGCCTCTCAAGAAGCTGGGATTACAGACACCTGTCAACATGCCTGGCTCATTTTTGTACTTTTAGTAGAGATGGGGTCGCCCTATATGTTGCCCAGGCTGATCTCAAACTCCTGACCTCAAGTGATCCGCCTGTCTTGACCTTCCAAAGTGCTGGGATTACAGGCATGAGCCACCATGCCTGGCCTGAAAAAATCCTCTTTCTTCTGTAATTCATTATCATTTTATTTCAAAATGATAACTACACAAACTTCATAATTCTGTAGGATATAATATAGAACAAGAAGATCCTCTGAAATCCTTTTGGCCTCTTAGTATTGCTTAATAGAAATGTATACAAAGTTGAGTTAGGGGTGCTTTAATACTAAATCCTAACTTCTTTGGCAACTTGTAAAAATGTATTTAATTTAGAAATACATGATTATTCAAATTTCCTTTAAACAATAATCTACAATGCATTAAAAATTTGTATTTTGGCCATAACTTATAAATGCTACTTTAAATTACTTAAATTTAGCTTTTGCTTCTAAGATACTAGTTACAGAAACATAGAAAGTAAGTTTTTAAGTGACACAATATAATTTATCCTAAGTTTAGAGCATGGAAACAAAGTTTTTTAAACAATAAAGTTACCAAATTTAGTTCCAAATGATTTATTCTGCAATAAACAAAAACAGCTGTCAGTTAGAATACAGTATTTAATTACTTTAGTGACCAGGGTTGGGAATTTTTTATTGTCATCCTACTCTTACGGCAAATGAGAAAAAATGACAAGGTAAAGAAAAATTATCCAGATATGAGTCTCTGGCATGTTCCTCCTAACTCCTAACACATATATATTTTTGTTATTTAAATAGTTTAGTTAGTTCAAGACAGAGCTTAAGGTAATATCCTTCTAATCCCTTTTTCTTCAATTTTTAAGGAATATGCAAAATTCCTCAATGACATGAAGCTACAAATACATTAGGAATACTGTGTGTATGCATTACAGTTAGACTTTGTTTTAAAGATAATAAATTATAAAGTGAATTTCGATAAAGCTTACCCTATTGAGTGCAATGGAGATAATGTATTTCACTTTTTATGTCTCTAAACAAACCTTTGCTTTTTTGGGGCCAATATCAATATAATAGTTACACTCTTATAGACCGTTCATGCTTGAGAAGTTTTCCTACTACAGGAAAATATTTACAAGTGTAAAAATGTAAATATTCACATTTCATTGTCCTTGAAAGATCCTGATTTATAGAAAACTAAAAATGGCATATAGAACCTTACATAAAAGAAAACAGTAACAAAAAATGGAGATCAGAGTCTGCCAGGCTTAAAGGTTCTTTACAAAGAAATATTATATTAATAGTAAAATATAATGTAATCAAAAATACTTAAAAGTATCTGGGCATTAAACTTAAATAAGACACCCAAACCTAAATATCAACAAAAAGTAATCATATTAAAAATTTCGGCCATATTTTTAGTCTCCATAGTCTAGGAAATTAAATGCATGTACATGTATATGCTTAAGTATATCTGAGAAAGAAACTAGGCAATTGGAAGCAGTTATTTTAATCTCTCAATGGTCACATAAAAACAATTTTTTTTCTCTGAACAAGCAAAACTAAGTGGATTTAAAGTTGGCTGTATGACCAATTACAATGCAGAGTAATGTACAAATGATATTAGATACATTCTTATTGAATGATCATTCTGGGGTGATCATGGTATTCGAAATACATACTCCTTACATTTATACATAGTATTCAGTATTATACCCCTTAAAATCTGCATTTTAAAGTAAGAATCTCAAGTGAGTACATTTTATATATATCTCCGTCCTATTGGTAAGAGCTTCAGCTTTTGACATAATAAGCAGAAAATGCCACTCACTCTTTTTTGAAGCAACCATTAATACAAGGCCAAGCCTTTGAGGAATTTAAGAAGAGTCAGATTTCATGTGTATCCATTTTTACTTTAAAAGTAAAAAGACGTGATAGGAAAATCTGACCTACTTTCCCCCTGTTCTGTTAGTTTTAAGCCTAGCTGGTACCCACCTATTAACCTATTTTCTATTTCAGGCAAATTTGCTTTCCATGAAAATGGTTTCAGAAACTTAAAAAAAAATCCTACATAGATCAAAAGCGCTTATTTCACAGTGTATCTTCAATGCCATTAAATGATGGTAGAGTTGTTTAATTTGACATATAAGTAATCAGAACACGAACTGATGGAAACATATTTGAGGAGACACCCACAAACCTATATGGAACACTTTCCTTATTTTTGGTAAATTTTCTTTAGGCCACAACATGAAACTGATCCTCGTGTGAATTAATGAAAGTCACTAACAAGCACCTTGTGTATATAAGACTTGGAGGGCAAGCTGGAATGAAAAATAAAAATTTCTTAACAAACTACATTATATTGGCTGATAGAAACAAACTACTCTCTTTGGGTTGGAAAGACCATTCCAATAAAAATTTTAGTTTACTCCTTATCTAAGTGTGTCTGGAATTTTTCAAAACAAAATTCATCCTATACTATGGAAAGTTCTTTAACAGAGATTATAGTATACTACCAGAGAGAATTCTTCCTGTGTTGACAGTAGTCCCAACAAAGCAAAAGTAAAGAGATATATATATATATTTATATTTATGAGTTAAAACTCCCACTCATAGAATCACTATGTATCTGTTAAAAATGAGGATAACGGTATTCAATCATCTACTTCTACAGAGTTAAGTCAAAGTCCTGGTGTTAGCATCTCTTCATACTTTATATAATATATGGAGACTCTGTACTTATCAAAATGAAATAGACTAAAAGCTGTTATTTATAGCACTTGAGATGAAAAAAAGTAAAGGTTGCAAGGGAACAAAGAAAATGTAAGAGATTATGTTGTGAAAATGAAGCAAACACTACAGCTCATGTTTAGTTCATTTTTATACCACACAGAGGCTGAGGTGCTTAAATTGTTTTACAAATTAATGTCATTTTTGAAGTTAGAAAATAGAACACTTTACTAAATAGAATAATATGGTATTATTTATATATATATAAATCATCTATGTAATAATGTAATATATAATATAACATTGCTTACATGTTCATTCCAGGCATTCCAGGGCCACCTAAAGCATTCAGTGGGGGTCTCATTGCACCTCCATAGTTCTGTAATGATAACCAAGGGTCAGACTACCACAAAACAAAAAAACAAAACCAAAGAGGAGGGGGGAAAGAAAGGAGAGCACGTTAATGATTTCCCTACATAACTCCAATTGGATAAGGCCTGTGTAATTCATTCTCTGAGGGGTCCACTCTTGTATTTTTGCTTGTATTTTAGCAATTACTTTGGTCTATGTCTTTTTAAAATCATGTGAATATGTATGACCACTGGAGCATGTTAAATGATTAAGGTATAGTTGCAATTATATTTCGATATATTTTATTAATATCCTAAGATATGTACAATAGTAAACATTTTCAAATGAAAAATATCATAAATTCAAAATTCAATTTTGAAAGAAAAGATTTATTCAGTGTTTGAAATTGTCAGATCCAGAACAATGACATAAAGTCTGAAAACAAAACAAAACAGGTGAACCCAACACAAAAGAGTTAAATGCAAACTTCTATTCACAAAATAACATGTCCAACACAGAAATGCATTAATGTACAAATACACAAAAATGTATAAAACCAAATGTACACTCAAAATATGTATGCATGAATTATATGACTCAATCAGCTTCTGTTAATATCTATCATGTGTATTCAACAGATAAAAACATTTTAATGTTTTAACATGTACATCTTATTAGATTAGTTTAGTTGCCATAGGGACAAAAAGGTTAATTTTATCATTATTATCTTAATGTATTTTGACATTATCAACAACTTTCACACTTGGCTTTCTGATACCAATATTCCTCCAACTCTTCTGAGTACTCTTTTTCAATTTCCTTTGCTAGCTCTTTTAATTTTGCTAACCCTTTAAATGTTGCTTTTCTCCAAGTTCTAGCTATAGCATTCTTTTCAATAAAACACATTTATGAGTAATCTTATCTGCCACCATTTGTTCAACAACTACTTATATGTTAGGAATCTCAAATCTTTATATCTGATCATGTTGTCTTTCCTAAGCTCCCAGATAACTCATACATTGAACTTCATAGGATTTGTTTCCAACTGGATACCATCTTACTCACATCATATCTAAAAGTAAACTCAATATTATCTTCTCATGACTGAGTTCTTTGTACTGCCTTCCTCAGTCACTTCTGTGCTATCACCTTCCACACAATAGCCCAAGCTAAGAATTTCTAGGAGCTCCTTGATGTTTCTTCCTTTTCTTTCAAATTCCCATATCTAGTCAGTTACCAAAGTCCATTGATTCTATCTATGAAATAGCTCTTGAAATAGTTCTCTCCTCTTGTTACTAATCTTTGTCACTTACTGAGACTACTGCACTGTCTTAATTGGTCTCTCTGATTTAGTCTCTCCTGGTCCCAATCTATTCTCCAAACTGCCTCTAGAGCTATCTTTCTAAAACTCAGTCTTCTTCATGTCACTTAGAAGCTATGATGACCCACACTACCTGTCAAATAAATTTAAACTTCTCAGCATGGCTCTATGAGGTTATTCGAGGCTCAGCCCCGGCCTATCTTTCCTGTTCTCATTTTCTATAATTTTCACCTCTATTCCCTCCTCCCAACCATACCCTCCAGCCTACTGGATTTAAGTTCAGAAACACATAATAGACTTTTATACTCATGTTAACTCATCTTCCCTGGCCTTTAAGTAGTAGGTGCTCAGATGATAAGGAAATAAATCAAAGAGAGCAGGTCTATTGACTCCAGAGTGTAAGCCTCAATTGATAAATGACATGACCTAGTTACATGCTATTCTCATTGTTTATTTACTTTTACTTTAAGGAAATCTTATTTAAATATCCAAATTTGTGAGCTATGGGACAACAGAATGATTTCTGTTCACACTGAGACACTGGTTAAAAGGATAGCTATTTCCCCTAACTTCTGGATCAGGCATGGTGGTGGCAGCAGCAGCACAAGCAAGGGGTCTCTGAGATAAAGGTTAGTCATTGGAAACAAAATCTGAATGGTAAAATATAATAGAATAGAAATGCTTCACAAGGAAAGTCTCCCCTCTTTTTTTGGTCTTAGAAGATCTCTGTTTTATTTCCCCTCATTTTTTATCTTAGAAGATCTCCGTTTTATTCTATCAAGGAAAACGTTAATTTTCCTTATAGCTCTGGACACAGGTAGACAATGGTTTGAATCTCTATTGCCACTGCCCCATTTCCTCTGCATCTCTCTCTCTATGTGTATGATCTTGGACAAATGATTCTCCCAATCCTTATTTGTAAAGTGATAATATTATCTCCCTTATAGGCTTGTTGGAGAATAAAATGAAATATAAAGCACCTGTCATAGTACTTAGTGAATTAAAAGCACGGTATTTGGTGCTCAAAAACTGTAACTGCTAATTCTTTTTTTTCTTTTACCACTGTTAATAAGAAACCAGCTTAAATAAGTCCTCTTTTCACTAGCTTCCATAGCCGTCAACTCTAACAGAATTACTTGCCTTTTTATGTAATGGCTCCACAAAAAGTATGTATATTTATTTATTTATTTATTTATTTATTTATTTATTTATTTATTTTTTTGAGACGGAGTCTTGCTCTGTCGCCCAGGCTGGAGTGCAGTGGCCGGATCTCAGCTCACTGCAAGCTCCGCCTCCCGGGTTCACGCCATTCTCCTGCCTCAGCCTCCTGAGTAGCTGGGACTACAGGCGCCCGCCACCGAGCCCGGCTAGTTTTTTGTATTTTTTAGTAGAGACGGGGTTTCACCGTGTCAGCCAGGATGGTCTCGATCTCCTGACCTCGTGATCCGCCCGTCTCGGCCTCCCAAAGTGCTGGGATTACAGGCTTGAGCCACCGCGCCCGGCCAAAGTATGTATATTTATTATCTAGACTTTCCTCATTATGTAACGGTTTTTCTTTGTGTATCTACACTTCCTGCTAAACAATAAGTACCTTGAAGGCAGCATATCTAAGTTACTCATCTTTGTATACCCAGTGTTCAAGTATGGTGCCTGGCACACAGTAGGCCTTCCATGAACGATGAGCTAGTTGAACTGAATTGTCCCAGTAAATGAGTAAAAATTTTTCAATATATGCTTGATAGATTTGCAAAATATTTTCATTTAGTGAATAATCTAAAGCAAAAAGAAAGAAAAGAAAGAATAACAACTTGCTTTCCAAGTGCTATCAACAAAGGCAGAATGGGAAGACCTAATTTAGAATCACTGAATTTTAAAGCTGATGGCAACTATACAATTCCATCTGGTCTAATCTCTCTCCCACTGCAACGTTCCTGACAAAATGGCTATTCAGATTCTGCTTGGAAAGTTTATGAAGTCTTTCCATGGTTGGGCAATTTAATTTCTAGAAAGTTCTTCCCTGTACTGAGCTAAATTCTACTGCCCATCATAGATCTGAAAATATAGAATCAGTTTACTCTCTCCTTACCTGAGAGCCTATCATACATATATTGCCACCTCACCATTTTTCCACTCCAAGTATCTTATTTGGAAATCATATGTTCCTACTTGTATATAACTTCTTTATCCTTCAGATTTCTAGAGAAAGTAAAACTAGTTGGGTAGTTTTGGTTAATCACACGGCACTTACTGCCCTTAAGAACACAGGTTAGCTAAGTACATCTTATTACAAAACCAAGTAGAAAACTGGTTTCATATATGACATTAGAAAATATATATTTTTTAATTAAATAGGTAGTTTTGTTTTTTTATTGAAAGGATACTAATATATTTTCACTTTAAAAATAATGTTGCACCACTGTATTTAGATTTAAAACAGATTAAGGGGTAGGGAAAAGTATGCTTAGATTTGGAGCAAACCTTTATTTCTTCATATATGCAATAAGTATTAATCATATGTTAACTATATTCTGTGTATGCACTTTGCTCAAATCAACATAATCTAAGAATAATTAGATTTACATATTTCTTTGTTTTAGGAATTCAGTTGTTCTAATAGATAACTACTGTCCCCCTGTACCACACTGATCTTAAGCTCAAAAAGTTATGGAAGTAATATCTATGATAAAAAAGAAATGTGTATTTTGTTTGTGCATAAATCTAGAGACAATATTTCAGAGACTTTTTCTACAACTAAAAATAAGGCAGATATCTTCTGCTCTTGGACAGCATCTGTATGATTAAATGTCTGTTATGAGAGTTGTTTTTCCATTATCTCTCAAGAAACACAGCTAACCATTATTACAAATTTCACAGTTTATAATGTATATGTTTACATGTTTTATATACCAGGTCTTATGAAATAAATACGTCATAAGATTCTCCTGATTCCAAACTATTTTACCTGACCCTTTTTTATTGTACCATCATATAAATATGACTCCTGCTTTCACTTCAACATGAAAAGTATGTATAAATAACTTCCTTTAATCCTTATATTTTTTGTATTGTGATTTTAAAAAGTTACTGTAGGCATTTCTTATTTCTGAGGTAAATTCATACCAGAACACTTGATTTCCATCATATTATATAGAAATAGTAAGAACACTGCCAATCCAAATGAAATAAACCACTCTCTCTGGTTTTAAAAATCCAAAAAATTGTCATCAATAAGAGCTTACCAGAAATAGAAACTTTCTTATTTTCTATTGTAATTTACTGTGCTGTAAATACTGTAAAACTGATTTTTAAATCAGACTCTAGTTTTTGAAGTATTAAAACCTAATACTAATAATAGAGGTATGATAACAATTTAAAGAGCAGCTAGCTGAAAAATAAGTGAATAAAGAATAGTAACAAAATTATAGACATGAAGTTTTTGTGTATATTTAAATGTATTTATTAAGAAAATCTTTTGGAAAAAAATCCTTTAACAGCCAGATTTGTTGGCTTAGTTTATTAAAGACTAAAAGTATACTTAGCCAATAAAATGCCTATGGAACTTATAAATTCTTATTATTAATAGCTTAATGATGATTGGTTAACATGTATCATCATTCCTAATATGAATAGAAATAGGTAAGAATAATTCAAATATCTAAATGAGAGTTTCATTAGCTCTTAAGAAAATCCATTGAAAATAACTGAGCCTAAATAAAAGAAATTGGTTTCTTCTGGCTTTGAGGCTGCCACATATATTTATGTGACAACATTTGTTCCTCTTTCCTTGCAACTATATTTATATAGTGGGGTTTTTTCATATAATATGGCATCTCCAAAAAGTCTGGCTAAATGAACCCCATGTTTCAATATAGTTAATATACATAATTTTATGTTGTTAGAAACAATACATATATACAATACGAACACATAATACAACATGTACTATTGTATGTAGGTCTGAGTCACATTATCTGGGTGTTGAGTTCTCAATTTTTTTAGCCTGTTGGGAGCACAGCAAAACATCAGCTTAACTTTTAAAAGATAGATATACAAAACAAGCTCCAAAGTACTGCTCATAATGCTGTTTCTTGGAAAGGAAAAATGAGTAGGTTCATTCTTTTAACCAGCTTTATGACCTGTTAATCTCTGACCCACGAGGTAGAAATTTAAAATTCTGGATTTTAAATTAGTTTCTTTGAAAAATGACATTATAAAATTAATTTCTACCCCAAGCAATTTTCCTGAGAGAGACAAAAGGATGTTTTAGCTAAAATGCATGATATCCTGGAACAGCATGCTTAAAATGTCACCAGCAGCTAGAACAGGTTCAACCTCAGTGTATACTTCTGGGAAATTTTATAGAGAAGTCATCTAACATCTGATATATACTGATAGTATTATGCTTGTTCAGTAAGACCCATTTTAATGTTTATTTCTAAGTGGTTTTCTACTGTTTTCCCATTCTATAATGAAATGGTTGTACAGAATAAATTGTCAATGACAATCTTTAGGATTTATGGAAATATATTTTATACTTACTCTTTAATATTTTCAATCAACTGGGTTTTATTTATTTATGTATTATTTTTATTATTATTATTTTGAGATGGAGTTTTTGCTATTGTTCCCCAGGCTGGAGTGCAATGGCGCAATCTCTGCTGACTGCAAACTCCGCCTCCCAGGTTTAAGCGATTCTCCTGTCTCAGCCTCCCGAGTAGCTGGGATTACAGTCACCTGCCACCTCGCCTGGCTTACTTTTTGTATTTTTAGTAGAGACGGCCTGCCTCGGCCTCCCAAAGTGCTGGGATTATAGGCGTGAGCCACTGCACCCAGACAACTGGGTTTTATTTAACTTGACCATCTCCCCAGCATAACTAAGAAAAGGGTAACAGTTACCTTTTGAATAGTAATTATTATAATGTATTTCCATACAGTGTATTTTCTCAAATAAATTAAAGGCTTAAATGATAGCACGCTGTTAAAGTATGGTTTGCTGTTATATCGATTTGGCATGTCACAAATGTTATGTCCTCATGAGTCTAACAACTACGTTATATGAAGCCTATAATGCATATTCTCATAGCCAGCAAATAACATAGTTTGTTTACATATATGAAGGAGCAAGAAGCTCAGCATCTAGGTTTGTGCACTAATTTTTTTTTTCAGTGTTCAGTTTTATTATTTATTTATTTTACTTTAAGTTTCGGGATACAAGTGCAGAATGTGTAGGTTTGTTACATAGGTATATGTACACCATGGTAGTTTGCTGCACCTATTAACCTGTCATCTAGGTTTTAAGCCCTGCATGCATCAGTGATTTGTCCTAATGCACTCCCTCCCCTTGCTTTCCACCCTCCTGACTGGCCCTGGTGTGTGTTGTTCCCCTCCCTGTGTCCATGTGTTCTCGTTGTGAGAACATGCAGTGCTTGGTTTCCTGTTTCTGTTTTAGTTTGCTGAGGATGATGGCTTCCAGCTTCATCCATGTCCCTGCAAAGGACATAATCGCATTCCTTTTTATGGCTGCATGGTATTCCATGGTATACATGTACCACATTTTCTTTACCCAGTCTATCATTGATGGGCATTTGGGTTGGTTCCATGTCTTTGCTATTGTAAATATGCACTGATTATTTACCTGTGGTCCTAAGGGCACCATTCCTCTTGGAGGAGTCATTCTCTGCATTGGCCCACCCATATTTGGATGTCCTAAAAAAAGTATGAAGATATTAGCCAAGTAATGAGCATGACTACTAAACCACAGGCTAGCGGCTTCCTCCCTCCTGGGTGTTATTGTCTCATTTACCAAGTGTCTGAGTACTGACACCATCTTACCTTGCCTTCCAGACCACTTTTCCACCTCTTACCACTACCTACCCACACTCTCTATTAATGTCTTGACTGAAATTTTCTCCTATTCTGTGGTGAATTAATTCTCTAACACCATTTGCTCCTCTTTCCATGGAACAGTACGATAGAGCATTACATATCTGTGGTTCCTAAGTATCTCTGGAAGGATTTGATTATTGAGATTGTTAAACTAATCAAGCCCCTTGCTGCTTAGCACCTTCTTTCCTTCTGCTCATCTTTTAGATGGGCTAAAGCCTGTATCTGAAAAAGGCAAAAGAAATAATAAGTGATATTATCACTTAGCTTCCTATTTGTTAGATGTTATATAAAAGGTTTTAGAATTATTAATTAAAATATGGATTTTGGGATCTTCACGTATTCTTTTTCTTATGTTATCACTACCCTCACTATCATGCATAATTAAGTGAGCTGGAAATATAAATCATTTGGCCATGTTACCTAGAAAAACGCAACTGGTATAACTATAGGAGATTTACTTATACAAATACAATTTTCCTTAAGAGATAAAAGAATTTCCTCTATGGTTCTGCACATCAATTTCCCTTTTACTTTAGAGTAGTCACCTTGTTGTCGAGTTGGATCCATTCCACTGGGGAGTAATGGCTGACTTCCTGGGACACCTCCAAGCGCCTAGCAATTTATTAAGAAAAATAAAGAGCAATATTGTAAGTATTTATAAAATAAGTGCTTTAACAATTTCCTTTTAAATGCTTATATGATAATTGCAAGAATGCATTTGAGCATTTCTCAAGATTTCTTATATTTCACATTCATTTATGAGTTTTGCAGGTTTATGTACCTTAAATAAGTTCTTAATTCTAAAAAGATTCTTTGTCCAATTTTGCGACAAATAAAATAAGTATTTTGAGGGAGTAAAAATCTATGCAAAAGGAGGCCGGGCGCGGTGGCTCAAGCCTGTAATCCCAGCACTTTGGGAGGCCGAGACGGGCGGATCACAAGGTCAGGAGATCGAGACCATCCTGGCTAACACGGCGAAACCCCGTCTCTACTAAAAACAAAAAAAAAAATTAGCCGGGCGAGGTGGCGGCGCCTGTGGTCCCAGCTACTCGGGAGGCTGAGGCAGGAGAATGGCGGGAACCCGGGAGGCGGAGCTTGCAGTGAGCTGAGATCTGGCCACTGCACTCCAGCCTGGGCGACAGAGCGAGACTCCGTCTCAAAAAAAAAAAAAAAAAAAAAAAAAAAAAAAAAAAAAAAAAAAAAAAATCTATGCAAAAACTGTCCTATTTCTTGTTGAGAAGTATTATGCCTTTTCCAAAAATTAATTTACTAAGAATACTGAAATAACTAAATTTTCCTTCTTACATGTAAATTCCCTATTTCTACAGAATATCTTAGTCACTTGAGATTACATAGCAGCAAGACAAAAATGCAAAGGGACCATTGAAAATTGTTTTGTAGTCACATTTTCCCTAAGAAATTATTTATTGAAATAATACTTAAAATAAAAATAAATTAAGCAATTTGGGTATATGGAAAAAGGAAAGTAGAACTGACAAAGGTAGATATGAACTTAACAGGGTTTGTTTCCTGGAATATATACCGAACCATAAGTTTCTAACAGTTGTCTCAGCAGCACTTAAAGCTGGATTAAGGTATAAATGATTTAAACCTACTGATCTTAAGTATATAAGCATACACATATATGAAAAATCCTGACAACTGGTGAGAATTTCCATAAAAATTCACTAATTTAATTTAAAGCATGAAAGTTCTATCTAATTAGTTAACATATTCAGCTATTTCAAAAGAAATTTAACACTAAATAATTTACATGGCCAGATCAGAACTGTTTCCTAACTTGTTATCACTTGGGATGAAGTAGATAGCTTCCATTTCCCAAGCCATTTGGGTAATTTTTCAAAATTTTTGTTTATAAGCACACCAAATACATATTTCTTGAGATCCTACTACGTTGTCTGTTCCCAGATTACCTCTCCAGCCTAATTTCTTGACACTACCCCACTCACGTTCTAACTTCCAGCCATACCAAACTTCTTTCAGTTTTTTTTTTCCTATTCACGCATTCAGTCAACAATGTTTAAATGCCAACCACTAAAAACAAGACAAAATAAAAACTAAACTGAAAAAAATCTGTCCTTTCAGGAAGCTTACAGACCCTTAAGTAGTTATTGTTGACATTGTTTAGATCTCAGTTTAGGGATCACTTCCTAACAAAATTATTCCCTGTAGCCTCAATCTGACATAAGTCCTCCTTCCATTTGTGTGTGTGTATATATACATACGCAAGTTACACTGAACAAATACATACGCTGATTGAATAATTGTGTGTGTATACACATACATACAAAGAAATAATCCCAGATTGTGTGTGTATATATGTGTGTGTATACATATGCGTGTGTGCATGCATGTGTAATTTCACATGTATAATTTCAAACTTCCAGAAACTGCAGAAAGAATTTCCAAATACCTTGACTCAGATTGCCAACTGTTAACATTTTTTACTGTATTTGCCTTATCAGCCTTTTTCCCTTTCTTTCTCTCTATAAATATATACCTATTATCATAAATCTTTTTCAGAACTACTTAAGAGCAAGCTGAAGTATTGATACCTCATTACCCCTAAATACTGCAAAGTATAGTTCCCCCAAGAAGAATATTTCCTACATAATCACCATACAGCCTTTTAAATCAGGAAATCAACATTGATAGCAACACTACGCTCCAAGTCAAAGACCTCATTTAATATTGCCATTTGTCTCAATAATATTTCTTTATTCTTTCTGGTACCAGAACATCATGGAAAACATGTTACATTTAGTTGTCCTGTCTCTTCATGTTCTTCTAAGCAGGAATAATTCCTATTGTTGCTATCTATGTCTGTTCTATCCCTACCTATCATGTCCTCGACTATTTTAAAAAGAACAGGCCTTAAATTCTACAGCACGGTGTCTGATGTTTCTTTATGATCTAGACTCAAGTCGTATTTTCTTAGCAGGAATACCAGAGAAATGATGCTATGCCTTTCTCAGTGTATCACATCAGAGGGCAAATGATGTTGATCTATCCCACTACTGGTGATGGTAACCTTGATCATCTGAATGTGTTGTTGTCTGCACATTTCTACACAGTAATTGATTACTTTTAGTATAAGAGCTATTCTGAGATTGTCAATATTCCATTCCTCATCAATCATTTATCAACCCATCAGCTGTAGCCTCCACTAACAACTAACCACTATGATAGTTGTCAAATAGAGATATTCCATGTCCATCATTCTTTTTATATTTATTAGTTGGTGTTTCGCTATAAGGAAAAGCTTTTCTTATTTATTCACTTATTTACTCAGTCATAGATTTCTGTATTGTTCAGTGGGTTGTAATCTATTACTATCATCATTTATTTCAACAGTCAAATTATCTCAGATTTGGCGAGTGAGAAGTCTTTCAGGTGTGTGTGTGTGTGCGGTGTGTGTGTTATAACATGCCCACATCAATTTTTGAGCTTTCCTTAATTTATGGCATGAGATGTTCCAGGTTCACCTCATACTTCTTCTGACCTAGCCTTGGAATCAGCCCTTTCCCCAAAAGGCCCTAATTCCTTTTAGTGGACGACAGCCTTTAGGCATAAAGATCTTGCATCTAAGGGTGTTCTTGTTACTTGGGTGCATCATTTTTAGGCTCTCTCAGTAAACACCGAACTTGAAAATCCGTGCAGGTGTATACGTACATGCATATATGCACACACATGCACCTGTGACTAATTCTATATTTATTTGTGTGTGTATAGCATATACATCTACCATAAATGCATACTTTCCAACATCAATTCAACAACTCAAATCTGATACTTCAGGATTATTTTTAGCCTTCTTCCTTTCTAGGTTTGTAGATATTTTCTTCTTCAATAGTGGGAAACCTGGTCTATGTTAATTATTTATTACCCCTCAATACAATTACTTATTTATTCAATCAGTGTATTTATTTGTTCAATATAACCAGTCTCCCAACCACACGGTCCACTTCATCTTGCCATCTCTGCATGGCTACCCCCCGCCCTATCCCCCACACCTGCCATGTCCTGGCAATGCAGAGAAGGTAAGGGCTTTTTACGTGTTTTTATAAGATCATATACCTCACTTTCATAGAACTTAAATACTACCATTACTTGTTTTCTTCTCTGTATCTCCAGACTGTAAACTCCGCAAAAGTAGGGATCCTATCTGTGCCTACTGTCACAGAATAATAAATGTATATTGAGGGGAAGGGAAAAGGAATAGGGTTTAGACTGACAATTTAGGAATCATTAATGATAAAGTCATAAGAATGAAACAGAGTTCAAATAATGAGAAGTAAGAAGATAAAAGATTTAATTCTTTGAAAATACCAAGAAGAAGTAAAAAAAGAAACTGAAATTGAATAGGCATGAAATTAGCAACGAGACTAAGACCAACATCTCAGAATGCCCCAGGAGAGTTTCAAGAAGGAAAAAGTAGCCAACACTGTCAAAAGTTATAAATAAATGATGTAGGAGGAGGACTAAAAATGTATGACTAATTGATATTATATTCAATTGTGAACCTAAAGTTCTTGCTTTCTAAAAAAATTAATTTTTTTTTTTTTTTTACTTTTTAGAGGAAAGGTCTCCCTCAGCTGCCCAGGCTGCAGTGCAGTGGTGTGATCATAGGTCACTGCAGCCACAAATTCCTGGGCTCAAGCTATCCTCTGCTGCAGCCTCCCGAGCAGCTGGAGCTACAGATGCATACCCCCACACCCGCCTAATTTTTTATTTTTATTTATTTATTTATTTTATTTATTTATTTATTTTTTCCAAGACAGAGTCTTGCTCTGTCACCCAGGCTGGAGTGCAGTGGTGCAATCTCGGCTCACTGCAACTTCCACCTGCCAGGTTCAAGTGATTCTCTTGCCTCAGCCTCCCAAATAGCTGGGATTACAGGCGCCCACCACTGCGCCCAGATAATTTTTGTATTTTTAGTAGAGACGGGGTTTCACCATGTTGGCCAGGCTGGTCTCAAACTCGACCTCATGATCAGCCCGTCTCAGCCTCCCAAAGTGCTGGGATTATAGGCATGAGCCACCGCACCCGGCCTATTTTTATTTTTTTATGCAGATGGGGTCTCACTATGTTGCTCAGGCTGGTCTTGAAGAACTCCTAGCCTCAAGCGATCCTCCTGCCTTGGCCTCCCAAAGCTCTGGGATTATAGGTATAAACCACCATGTCTGGCCAGATTCTTGCTTTTTCTTAAGTCTCCAAATGGTTAGAGTTATACACTCTGAACTTTGACACTTCTGTCTCATTATAGACAATAATGATTTATCACTGGCGGCAACCATCTTCTTCAAAACTTATACTGTTTCTAGCTTATTTTGGAATATCAGAACAATTGACCACCCTTTCTTGTTTCTGTTCATCACTTAAAAATATGACATAATCTTACAGAAGTCTTAACCAATATCAAATTGGTTTTCAAAATGAGTGTTTTAATCTAAATTTAACTCTTTACTCATCACTGTTTGTCTTTTAGAATAAGTCAAATCTGTAACTTTTAAAACATTTTTATCAGCCTTGGGATGACCGGATAGTAGCTTTGTGCATCAACAGTGTTGTAATCACTGCATTCTTTAAACCTTTAATATCAGAAAAATGTATACATCTGTGACATCTTATTTCTATATTTATGACGTTAAAGGTATTCCACTCTGATTTGTTTAGTCACAAATTTTGGCATGCATTCTTCGTCTTGTTTTTGTTTTTGAGACAGTGTCTCGCTCTGTCGCCCAGGCTGGAGTGCAGTGGTGTGATCTTCACTCGCTTCATCCTGCACCTCCCAGGTTCAAGTGATTCTCCTGCCTCAGCCTCCTTAGTAGCTGGGATTATAGGCGTCCACTACCTCGCCCGGCTAATTTGTGTATTTTTAGTAGAGACAGTGTTTCACCATTTTGGACCAGGCTGGTCTTGAACGCCTGACCTCAAGTGATCCACCCACCTCAGGCCCCCGCCCAAAATGCTGGGATTACAGGTGTGAGCCACTGTGCCCAGCTGCATTCTTTGTTTTATAAAAGATCTACACACAGGAAAAAAATAACACTAATGAGGAGGGTACTTAATAAAAACAAACAAAATATACATGGTAATATACACTTGTAAGCCAGTGCATTTGCGCCAGGAATTGTGCTAAGTCCTTTAGTATTTCTTTCAATGTTTATAACAATCTTATAAAGCTATTATGCATCCTTTTTAATGATAAAAAACCAAGGTTTAATATGTCACTAATTTGTTAATTTGTCCATGGTTATGCTATTTTTAAAAAGGTTTTATTGATGCATGATTTACATACCACAAAATTTGCCAATTTTCTAATGTTAGAACATTGCCCACCTACAGTCATTTCCCATTCCCCATGACCAGTACCCTTCACCAGCACTAGGCATTCGCTAATTTTCACTAATTTCACCATTTTCTGTCTTCCATGGTTATACTATTCACAAGTAGCAGTGTCAGGGCTCGAGATTGGATTAACATATTGCAAAAGTTCTGAAAGATGTGCCTTAAATCCTAGGATTTAAAATAAATGAAATAATATAAAAATTTATTAAAACAAATAATTAAATGTGGGAACTGCCTGCTTCATAAAAGAATTATTTAGTTCAAAAGAATTTATCGTAATTTCAATGGCAAGACCCTCTAGGCACTTATGAACTGATGTACAGGCACACCTCAGAGATATTGCTGGTTTATCTCAAGACCACTGCAATAAAAGTGAATATCACATTAAGTGAGTCATATGAATTTTCTGATTTCCGAGTGAATATGTTTTGTTTACACTATACTGTAGTCTATTAAGTGTACAATAGCATTATGTCTAAAAACACAATGTATATACCTGAATTTAAAATTATTTTATTGGTAAAAAATGCTAATAATCATCTGAGGCTTCAGTTAGCGGTAATCTTTTGGCCTGTAGAAGTCTTGATGGCTGCTGACTGATAAGGGAGGTGTTTGCTGAAGGCTGGGATGGCTATGGCAATTTCTTATAGAGACAGGGTTTTACCATGTTGTCCAGGCTGGTCTCAAACTTCTGGACTCAAGCAATCCACCTGCCTCGGCCTCCCAAAGTGTTGGGATTACAGGTGTGAGCCACTGTGCCCAGCCAGCTGTGGCAATTTCTTATAATAGATAACATTTATTGCATTGATTTCTCTGTAGCATGTGATGCTGTTTGATACCACGGTAGAACTTCTTTCAAAATTGGAGGCAATACTCTCAAACCTTGAAGCTGTTTTGTAAACTAAGTTTATGTAAAATGCTAAATCCTTTGCTGTCATTTCAGCAGTGTTCATAGCATCCTTATCAGGAAAGACTAGATTCCATATCAACAAACCATTTTTATTGCTCATCCATGAGAAGTAACTCCTTATCTGTTAAAGTTTTATTATGAGAATGTGGCAATTCAGTCACATCTTCAGGCTCCACTTCTGATTCTAGTTCTCCCTCTGTTTTCACCACATCTGTAGTGACTTCCTTCACTCAGGTCTTGAACCTCTCAGAGTCATCCACAAGGGTTTGAATCAGCTTCTTCCAAACTCCCGTTAATGCTGATATTTTCACCTCTTTCCATGAATCACAAACAGACTTAATGGTATTTAGAATGGTGAATTATTTCCAGAAGGTTTTCAATGTACTTTCCCCAGATTCATCAAAGAAATCACTACGGATGGCAACTACAGCTTTATGGAATGTATTTCTTAAATAATAAGAACTGGATGGGTGCAGTGGCTCACGCCTGTAATCCCAACATTTTGGGAGACCGAGGCGGGTGGATCACCTGAAGTCAGGAGTTCAAGATGAGCCTGGCCAACACGACGAAACCCTGTCTCTACTAAAAATACAAAAATTAGCCGGGCGTGATGGTGGGCGCTTGTAATCCCAGTTACCGGGAAAGCTAAGGCAGAAGAATCGCTTGAACCTGGGAGGTGGAGGTTGCAGTGAGCCTAGATCGCGCCACTGCACGCCAGCCTGAGTGACCAGAGCAAAACTAAATCTCAAAAAAAAAAAAACAAAAAAAACTGAAAGTAAAATTACTCCTTGATTCGTGGGCTGCAGAATGGATGCTATGTTACCTTATACCGGAGAACTGCAGTTGTCCAAGATTAACGAAAACAACATTAATGAAAACAAAATTAATCTTGGACAACTGCATCAGAGCTCTTGGGTATAAGATGTGTTGTCAAGGAGCAGTAAAAAAGAAAGGAATCTTTTTCTCTGAGTAGTAGGTCTCAACACTGGGCTTAAAATAGTCAGTAAATCATGCTGTAAAACAGATGCACTATCATTCAGGCTTTGTTGTTCCATTTATAAAGGACAGGCAGAGTAGATTTAGTATAAATTTTTTTTTTGAGACAGGGTCTCACTCTGTTGCCCAGGCTGGGGTGCAGTGGTGCGATCTTGGCTCACTGCAATCTCTGCCTCCTGAGTTCAAGCAATTCTCCCACCTCAGTCTCCTGAGTAGCTGGGACTACAGGTGTGTGCCACCAAGCCCAGCTAATCTTCTGTATTTTTTGGTAGAGATGGGGTTTCACCATGTTGGCGAGGCTGGTCTTGAAATCTTGATCTCAAGTTATCCATGTGCCTCAGCCTCCCAGAGTGCTGGGATTACGAGTGTGAGCCACTGCACCTGGCCAGATTTAGTAAGTTTTAAGGGACCAAGGATTTTTCAGAATGGTACATGAGCACTGGCTTCAACTTAAAGTTAGCAGTTGTATTACCCCCTAATAAGAGAATCAGCCTGTCCTTTAAAGCCCTAAAGGAAGGCATTGACTGAGTATGGCTATGAAAGTTCTAGATGGCATCTTCTTCCAACAGTTTAGTATAGTCATCTTCCTCAATTACCTTAGCTAGATTTTCTGGGTTACTTTCTGCAGTAGAATCATCAGCACTTGCAGCTTCACCTTGCATGTATATGTTCTGGAGACAACTTCTTTCCTAAACTTCATGAACAAATCTCAGCCTGCCTGCTTCAGGCTTTTCTTCTGCAGCTTTCTCAGCTCTCTCAGTCTTCACAGAACGGAAGAGACTAAAGACCTTACTCTGGGTTAGGATTTGGCTTAAGGGAATATTGTGGCTGGTTTTATCTTCTATTCAGACCATAAAAACCTTCTTCTCTCAGCAATAAGGTTGTTTTGCTTTCTTATCATTTCTGTGTTCACTGGAGTAGCACTTTCCATTCTTTCAAGAACTTTTCCTTCGCATTCCTAACATGGCTGTTTGGCACAAGAGGCCTAACTTTTGGCTTATCTCGGCTTTTGACTGCCTTCCTCACTAAATGTAATCATTTTTAGCTTCTGATTTAAAGTGAGCGATGTGCGACTCTTCTTTTCACTTGAACACTTAGAGGCCATTTTAGGGTTATCAGTTGGCCTGATTTCAATACTGTTGTGTCTCAGGGAATAGGGAAGTCAAGGAGAGGAATAGCGATCAGGCAGTGGTTGGTCGGTGGAGCACTCAGAACATACAGAATTATGAATTAAGTTCACTGTCTTGTATGGGCATGGTTTGTGGCACCCCAAAACAATCACAGTAGTCACATCAAAATCAGTGATCACTGTTAAGAGATACAATGAAAAAATTTTAATATTATGAGAATTACCAAAATGTGACACAGAGACACAAAGTGAGCACATGTTGTTGGCTAAATGGCACTTACTGACTTGCTCAATGCAGGGGTGCCATAAAACTTAATTTGTAAAAAACGTATCTGTGAAGCATAGTAAAATGAGGTATGCCTGTGTATCTCCTTGACTACCATTATATAGTTTACTCATGGAGGCTAAATGCTCACTGATGATGAAAAAATGGTGAATTTCTCAAAGCTTTAAGATTTAATTTAGTAACAATTTTGATGTAACAAATCTTTATGGGCCTGTGATGATATAAAATGGAGGAGAATCATTTAATCAATAAATATCAGAACTAGAAGAGACTTTAGAAATACCCACATCCACTCCTATTTTACAGGTAAGAAAACCAAAACCCAGAAAGTCTAAGCTACTTGTTTAAAGTTATACATTGCTGACTTTTTGAACCTAAGATTCTGGACGCATTTAGGTCCTTTCAACACCACTGTCATTTTATTCCTCTAAAACAACAATATTAACACAAAAGATATTAAATTTAGTGTAGGCAGATGTTTGTCTCTATAACACAACTCACCATTTGATATATATATGTATATATATATACACACACACATTTATACTTTTCTTTTTTCTATATTTCAACAACTGCAACTGTGCTGTTCAAATTAATAGCCCTTTACCACATGCAGCTATTTAAATTTAATTAAAATTAATTTAATTAAAAATTTAGTTCTTCACTCACGCTAGTCCTATCTCAAGTGCTCAAAGTACTAAAACTACTGCATATGATAAATGCAGGTATAAAATATTTCCATCATCCCAGAAAGTTCTATTGGGCAGTGCTGCATTAGAATGTCAGTTCCACAAGAGAGATTTTCATTAGTTTGTTCATCAGTGTATCTCCCACATCTAGAATGGTACCTGGGACACAGTAAACCTCCACAAGTATCTGTTGAATGATTCAATATTTTGGAGAGTGATTTTGGATAGCCCTGTGAAGTTTCTATCCAAATACATGGCAATGTATTCTATGTATTTAGACTTACCCAAAAAGGGTATATCTATGATGAAATGACTATAAGATAATAAGGTATGTTTTGGCAAAAGAAGTGAACATTGTATGAAAAGCCTCCATAAAACTATAATTTAATTGTATCATAAAACCTCCATAAAGCTGTAACTTAAATTGGGTAAGACTGAATAGGATTCACTATGCAAAATTTTCTTGGTTTGAGAAGGATAAGAATAAATTTGTTAATTTTCTTTCCGTAGAAAAAGATATATATCCCAGGATAAACTCAAAATTCAAAGTTATAAGAAAAGAATATATTTTAATCTTGCCTTGTTGGACTTGAAATAATAATTTAAATATATTAGTGTAATTATCATTAAAAACAAAAATAAGGAGCTCCCAATGACAGAAAGGGGTATTCTAAACCGGCCAAAGAGGCTACTTTACGCTTTTAATCATTAATCACTAACATATTGAACAGGTACAACATTTTATCGTCTCAATAAATTTAATTCTATAACATGATTTTTAATATGTACAAAATATTTCATCATTTCAGTATACCATAATTTATTTAACCACTCATCTATTATTGGACAAATATCTGAAGATTTCAGTAGAATGGTCAGATGTAGTGTGTTCTTTTCTTAAAACACCAAATTTAACTTTAGAGTACAAAATGGACAACAGAATTAACAATGTTTTTAATTCCATATATCTGTTGACAGTGTTTCAGGAATCTTAAGAAACAGAGGATAAAGTTTCTAAATCCTATAGGATCAATAGATCAATAGTTAAATTATTTTTGGTGTCACTCATATGATTAACATTATCTGTATTTCTGGCTGTCTTGAATTCCTCAAGATAGTGTTGAATGAGTACTGTGAATTTTTCTGATTGGATATTTTATCCATGAGAAGGATAAAGACTTGCTCTGTTCCAGGTTATAGATGCTTCAATACCAAAGACCCATTCTGCGAGTTGAACCAATTCCAATGTAAAATGTATAGTCAAATATATTTTGTAGATTTAACTTGTATGTTTCATATTTTGTCACATATATTTATCCTCTGCTACAATGCACAGTTTTGTAAGTTTATTTTCCTTTCATCATTTTAGACTTTATTACCCCTTCCTATATTTTTACAACATAATGACATTATACCATATTCCAATACACGGTACTATACATGTACAAAGAATATACACCCTTATGGATTTAATCCAGAACTATAAACATGGTTTCAGGGGAACTCAAATTTAAATCTGTAGTCTAATCATTAGTAATTACAAGTTGAGTAAAATCGGTTTATTAAAGAGATGTCTTTTACATATTCAAAATGATTAGTCAACACTACTGAAGAGGTTACTATTTCTGTTTCCTTAGATACAAACTCTTAATAAAGCATAATTTCATTAGTTTACGACCCATTAACATGAAAACCAAATTAAAAAATAAACATAGTTGTGGATTTTAAAATTTTATTATTTGTTTATTTTTTAGAGACCAGGTCTTCCTATGTTGCCCAGGCTGATCGCCACTTCCTGGGCTCAGGTGATTCTCCTGCTTCAGCCTCCTGAAGTGCTGGGATTACAGATGTGAGCTACCATGCCTGGCCACATTTGTGTTTTTATCTACATCATTCCAATTAGTCACCAAAAATAGTTTTGCCCATTCTACCTTAATGACTACATAACAAAATTGAGAAACCGTGTTTTATGCTTGAAAAGTTCATGCTCTTAACTAAGTTAAACATTTCCTAAAACAATATTATTTATATTATTAACACAACTCTTTTTTTAAAAAATAGGATAAATTATTATAAGTTTGGATGATAGCTGTTTGAATTAATGAAGCTTAACTAAATGTGTATGTATGTGTGTACATTGGAGTGGTGGTGGGAATGGACAAAAAGAATCTCTGAAAGAAGAGTACAATTGTTTTAAAATACATTTTGGTAAAGACTGCTTACAATTCTTGAGGAAAGAGAGCCTATATAAAAACTTTCTATTATCTTTGACTTTTTTCTTTTTTTTTTTGAGACGGAGTCTCACTCTGTCGCCCAGGCTGGAGTGCAGTGGCCGGATCTCAGCTCACTGCAAGCTCCGCCTCCCGGGTTCACACCATTCTCCTGCCTCAGCCTCCCGAGTAGCTGGGACTACAGGCACCCGCCACCACACCCGACTAATTTTTTGTATTTTTAGTAGAGACGGGGTTTCACCATGTTAGCCAGGATGGTCTCTATCTCCTGACCTCGTGATCCACCTGCCTCGGCTTCCCAAAGTGCTGGGATTACAGGCGTGAGCCACCGCGCCTGGCCTATCTTTAACTTTTTAATTATCTCTTTAAAAAACTCAAAGACATTAAATACCTGTTCTTAAAATTTGTCAACCTAGATTGGTTTACAATTTCACATTCCCACCACCAACCTCATCCTGAAAGTGTTTATTTTGTTAGTCTCTACGGAACCTAGGATATGGAACCTAGGATAGTATCTTATATGCGGCAGGCATTTCAATAATGTCACTTGAATGCAATTCTAATAATTTTATCACATTTTCATCATTGATATATAATATATGAGGTCGAAAATTCTAATAATACACTTATACTACAATTTCACATTTTCCCAATTCAGATTTTTGGGAACTTCCTAGACTTATATAATATACAAAGCTATGGATGGAATGTCTAAAAAGCCATGAAGCCTCCAATGAGAGATGCACATTTCTTTAAAAAGAAATTTAAAAGACTCAGGCACCTATATAAGTAGATCTGACTGTCAATATATACAGGTTTACCCACAGAGAAAATAAAATTCCCATATGTTGTAACACTTGGCATCTGTGCACTTCCCTTTCCTATTTCATGCCATCTTCCCCTGGCCCGGCGTACTGAATGCAGATTCACTCTATAGGAGAAAAATGCTCCAGCTGCTAATGTGAGGAGGACTGCCAAGCACTGTCATCATGAGATGACCCAGCACTGCTTCCTACTGAAAGTTCTCCCCTGGGGGTGAATCTGGGTGCTGTCACTTTCGGCTGTGCACTACAAGCAGAGAGCACCAGCAGATTGAGACACCTCAAAGACAGCATAATTTCAGTAAGAGTTAGGAGAGGAGAAGCAGAATTCTGCTGCCGTCAAGCAAATTAGTAATTTTAACTTTCTTGTTCCATTTTTGGTAGGGAAGAAAGTGGAAATGGAAACAGAATATAAATGAAAAAGAGAACTTACTGTAATAACAGGGTTTACTTTAAACATAGGATAAAGCTAGGTATACAAATAACAGAATCAGAGAAAGTGACAAGACAATTATCTTGACACAAGTATTCCATAGTGTTAAGCATTTAATTTCTTCTCGGGTTATATACATGCACAGTGCCTATATCCTAAAACTAAACTACAAACTCTTTGTGAGTAAAAATTGTATTTTATTCTCTTCAGTAAATAAATACTGAAAAAGCTATTTGAGAACAAAACATTATGAAATTTTAGAGCTCTTGTAGATTAAAATGTTGGAAGATTTTTATTGTTAAATATTTATTTATTAACAGATCTATCTCTTCCAGAAGCAGCTATTTGCTTAATCTGCCATTATAATTGGGTAAAATTTATATGAATGCTAGAGTCATGATATTGAAACTATATTATATGAAAGTAAACAAAAGTATGTTCATGGAAAATTTTATTGCCATTCTTTAAATGGGAGGATAATCAGCATTTACCAAAATTGTACAAGTTTTTAAAATTAGGTTCAAAGTGTAAGGTAGACTCCAAGAATGGGCAAACATTTTTCTGTAAAGATCCAAATAGTAAATATTTCAGGGTTGCCGGCCACATATGGTCTCTGCCATGACCACTTAAATCTGTATTGTAGTGTAAAAGTAGTCACAGACAATACATAAATGGATCTGTGTGGATGTTTTTCAGTAAAACTTTATTTACAAAAAATAGCTAGCTTATGAGCTGTAGTTTGCCAACCCTTGAAGCAGATGATATATGACTAGAAATAGCATTAAATGGGACAGAAAAAGGAAAATTTTTTATTTTTATAGGATGATAAACATATGTGACATTTTCAAGATCTTTGATTCTTACAAAAAACTTAAATAGCACATAAATCTTACCTGATTAGGTATCCTCAATGGGGGCCTTGGACCTCCAGGGTACCGAGGTGACATAAAAGGCTATTGAAGTAAAACAAACAAATAAACAAAACAAAAAACAGTACAATGTAAAATACAGATCTGAAAATAAACTACTTAAAAATTTTAGAATTAATCAAATCACAAATCAATGTACTCTGGGCTGCTTTCAGTATAATAAATACTTTTAAGAAAAATTACCATCCCATTATTTATTTTGCAGATTATCTAGAAAATTTTCCAAAGAAAATGTAAAAACATAAAAGCTGACTAAAGTAACTATAGCAACATCTTTTAAAAATGTGAATTATTAAGGCAATAATATCTAGTGGCAAAATATAAGGTTAAGCAGCAGGCAATTTAATCTTGAAAAGGACCTCTGGATGCAGCTTACTGCCTATGTTATCAGGTTCTAAATAGATACTTCTGATTGAATTGTTTGGTGTCGTTATCAATTCCTTTAATAATTTTAAAATTGCCAAATTTCATCTTTTATATCTATGTTTAAAATGATAAATAAATTTCTTTTCCAAGGGTCATCTGTAGTCAAAAAAGCTTTGGCTTTTCCTCATCATGGGTTTCTTATAGTTCAAAATGGACTCTATGGGTGTGGCAGCACACACCTACAGTCCCACCTACTCAGGAGGCTGAGGCCAAAGGACTGCTTGAGCTCAACAGTTAAGAGACTGTGGTGCATGATGAGCATGCCTGTAAATAGCCACTGCACTCCAGGCTGGGCAACACAGTAAGATTTCATTTCTTAAAAAAAAAAAAAAAAAAAATTGGCTACAAAATTTAAAGTTGAAATTTCTTTGCATATTTTGACCCTAGTTGATTATGAAGTGTATATTTTTAACACAAGAAAAAAAATGGTCTTATATTAAAAGTCAAGTTAATTTATGTTGCTGGATGAGTCAGAGGCTCCTAAGATGTACTGAATCTGTCAGTCTGGAAATTGTCTGAAAAGTACCCTAAAAGCAACATTGTAGTGAAATGTTTAGGTAAAAAGAGACCATTTTGATCATCCAGACTTAGGCACCAAAATTTTATAAGTTTATTAAATTATCTAAAATTTGATTTATTTTTCTAGAAACAACAGAAAGATTATAATTTTAATTATGTCTCAACATATAATTACTTAAATGTAAGATGCTCCTTACATGTAATATAAGCAAATATCAAATCTAAAGGGTTGAGTGTTATTAAGATATTAAGAATGAATTAATATGAATTAAGAATATATAGCAAGTAGACAAAGATTTGGGGAAATCATATTTATAGTGCATTACAGAATTAAATCCTACATGTAGAATGTATTTTCTACAAATATTTTTAGAAATTAGGCTTGGAGGACATGGCTACTCATGTTTTCCAGAGCTGTTTTAAAAGGAGCCTCTAAAAAATAAAATCCTAATTAATGCTGTATAGATTTTTCCTATTGTATCTTTTGTGGAGTCTGATAAACCAACAAAAGGAACTTCACAATTAAGCGAGCAATTTTGCTTTTCGCTCACTGTGTTCTTATATGTAAATGTGCTCCCAGCAGTTCATTTTATATGGACAGAAACAGATTATTCAGGTAGTACTGTCACCTCCACCTGATAAAACTTAAGTAGATTTTCCAATTTTAACAAAGTTGATTTTTAAAATGTTTAGTTTTCACATATTTGATTAAAGTTGTCTCTATCATTTTAAACTGTACCGTAAACTGGTAAGTTAGTTATGTACTGTCAACTAGTAACTAGAAGCTTATTTTAATATTCACACACTCTCTGTTATTTTCTCTTTCCTTTATAAATCACCTAATTTCACCTATGAAGCTGTCTTTTTAATTCTGGACTCATTTAAAAAATTTAATAAATATTGTGTCATTGGTTTTGTAATGGCTGTCTTTCTTTTACAAAATGATGTTTTATGACATAGTCATTAATTCAAAATATAGTATCAATTTAGTTTTTGAAACATGGAGACATAGAAATAGGTTGCTAATAATTTTTGTCTGTAATACAACCGCTCTGAAGTAGAATACAAGGTAAAATTAGGTGAAAAATATTACTAAATACCAAATGTTGAGATAAATATTTAGAAGTGCCTCACTTGAAATAGAACACTTGAGATTTGCATGTTGATCTGAACGTAAGAAGATGATATAGTGTTTATTTAATGGAATATGTGAAAGGAGAATTTTTTTTTTCCCCAAATGGATGGCATTGTGAATGAGTGTTTGTTAATGGAACTGTCTATACCTTCCTACCTGAAAGGGGCTGCTGTGAGGAAGAGTCAGTGTATGTGCTAGATGGGAACCTGCAGGTTACTACAAAATGAGATCGAGAGAAAAAGACAGATGCTGTTTTTAGTCAATTTATTGCTCTTATATGTCCTCCTTTAAGAAGTTCAAATTTGTATGTTTTTTTGGAGGCCAAAAAAAAAAAAAAAATCAGAACTAGAAAACCGCTTATAAACTCTAATCTTTACACAATTAAAGCACTAGAAGACAAAACAATCAGTTAATATAGCTAAAAACTACTACTTTTACCTGAAATATAAGATTACTATGGTTAAAGTATTTTTAATATAAAATTAGTGCTATTCTAACATACGGCTTAGTATTCAGATTGATCCTTACCTTAAGTTATCTAGATAACCACCTAAGTCCTCAACTGCCTAGTGAATTAGCTTGTATAGACACAGCAACAGAATCCAAGAGACTGCATACTAGCAACTGAGAATAATCTGCACTAATATCTGTACTTCACTATTCAGAAGTCAATTTGCTTTCAAATGAAATTCAAAATGTTAACCCCAATTTTAATTATTTTATGGTAAAATGCTAATCTGTTGAAGAGATTATGCTAATATAAATTATATCTATTGACAGACATGTCAGTATTCCCTGCTTTAGCAATCTGAGAAGAACAGGTTCTTCAAGAGTCTTTGGGCTGGGCGAGGTGGCTCATGCCTGTAATCCCAGCACTTTGGGAGGCCAAGGTGGGCAGATAACTTGAGGCCAGGAATTTAAGACCAGCCTAGCCAACATGATGAAACCCTATCTCTACTAAAAATACAAAAAATTAGCTGGGCTTGGTGGCACGTGCCTGTAATCCCAGCTACTTGGGAGGCTGAGGGAGGAGAATTGCTTGAACCCAGGAGGCAGAGGTTGCAGTGAGCCGAGATTGCACCACTGCACTTCAGCCTGGGTGACAGAGCAAGACTCTTTCTCAAAACAAAACAAAACAAAACAAAAAAATAGGCAGAAAAGAGTCTTTGGCTCTTAAAATGTGTTTACTCTTTATGTTTGGGGCAACATTCTTTTTCCTTTTTTTTTTTTTTTTAAGTTTGAGTAACGAATACTTGTCTGAAGGTATCATGATGGTGAATCAGTGTTTTAACTGGAAAAAAGCCTTCCCCAGAAAGAATTATTTGTAACATGTGTGGAAATAACATTTGAATGGGAGTCAAATACCTGGGTTTTAGTTTCGGTACCTGTATTAATTAGCAGTGTCCCTGAGCTAATCATCTTTCAGGGCTTTAGTTTTCTCAACCTTAAAATGAGAGAGTTAAACCAGGTGATTTCTAAAGTCCCTTTGAAAATAAGGGACCCATGATTCTGTGTTATTTTTAGTATTACATTTAAATACAAAGATTAGTATAATGTAGATAGCTATAAATATTTGAAGTGTGTGTGGGTGAGGCAGAGAGTAGGGATAAAGGCATATGTTCCTAAGGCACAAACCATTTTCATCAAGGTGCTGAAGAAAATTATTACCATGCTTCATAGAGAAAAAGAAAAACTTAAAGATTAAATACCCCAAAACACAACAGTGCTCTTTGTTGTGTCAGATTAAAGGTCAATTAGGAGAATAAAAAAGCTACACTTATCAATGAGAAAGTATGGTAGAAATTTGTTCATTCAAAAACAACATATATATATGTTTGAATGAACAAAACATATAGATAGACAGATAGATAGATAGATAGATAGATAGATAGATAGATAGATAGATAGATTGATTAAAAGAGTCTTGCTCCATTGTCCATGCTGGAGTGCAGTGCCATGATCATGGCTCCCTGCAGCCTCAACCTCCCAGGCTCAAGTAATCCTCCCACTTCAGCCTCCTGAGTAGCTGGGACTACAGGTGTGGTACACACCACCACACCTGGGTATTAAAAAAAAAAAAAATTGTAGGCCGGGCATGGTGACACACACCACGGGCAGATCATGAGGTCAGGAGTTCACACCTGGGTATTAAAAAAAAAAAAATTATTGGCCGGGCATGGTGACTCACGCCATGGGCAGATCATGAGGTCAGGAGTTCAAGACCATCCTGGCCAACATAGTGAAACCCCGTCTCTAGTAAAAAATTCAAAAAATCAGCCAGGTGTGGTGGCACATGCCTGTAGTCCCAGCTACTTGGGAGGCTGAGGCAGGAGAATTGCTTGAACCTGGGAGGCAGGGGTTGCAGTGAGCCAAGACCACGCCATTGCATTCCAAGTCTGGGTGACAGGGTGAGACTCCGTCTCAAAAAAAAAAAAAAAAAAAAAAATGTAGAGATGGGGTCTCACTCTGTTGCTCAGGCTGGTCTGAAACTCCTGGGCTCAAGTGATTCTCCTACCTTGACCTCCCAAAGTGCTGGAATTACAGATATGAACCGTTATGTCCTGCTCATTAAATATTTATTAAACACCCACAAAGGCACTGTTCTAAGTGGCTAGATATATCAGTGAACAAGGCAGATAAAAATGACTGCCCTCTGATTAGGATTTTTCAAGATTCATAGTCTTATAATTAATAGGAAACAATTTTCTATAAAAATTGTTTTCTACATCAGTCCACTAATCTGAGACAAATAGAATGTTCTCCTCACCAAATGGCGAGATTCAGTGAAAACCCAGGGAAAATAATATTTCAATCTGGTGTCTTTCCTCAAAAGTCATATTACATCATCCCTATTTGATAGAACATGTAGTGCTATGAATACTGAAGATCAAGGCTATGCTTTTAAAAAAGTTTCAAAATTAGGAAAAACTCATAAGGTAAGCTTATTTACTTATAGGATAAATTGGGTAGCATAGTTAGTACTCTGACATATGGAAACTACATTTATAGGTATAAATTCTCATTTCTACATGTTCTAGTGATCTGTATATGCTATGGACTGAATGTTTATGTCTCCATAAAGTTCACATGTTGAAATCCTAATCTCCAATGTGATGGTATCTGGAGGTGGGACCTTTGAGAGGTAATTAAGTCATGAGGGTGGAGCCTTCATGAATGGGATTAGCACCCCTATAAAAGGAGGCACAAGAGAGATGATCTCTTTCTTTCCGCCATGTGAGCATTATGGCCATCTGCCAGCCAGGAGGAGGGTCCTCTCCAGGAGTCAAATTGGCTGGCACCTTGATCTTGGATTTCCCAGCCTTCGGAACTCCAAAGAATACATTTCTGTTGATTAAACTTCCCCATCTACGGCATTTTATTATAGCAGCCCAAACTAAAACAGTCTAAAATAAACGGAAAAACCCAAAGTAGAAGAAATAAAAGTATATACAAGCCAAGAAAATCAATAAATATTTGGTGACAAAATGAAAAAAAAATTCTCCAATAGAAACACAAACCAAATGTTCAGAACAGCTCATTTCCTCCAAGTAGTCTTTTGGAGAAAAAATTACACCACTTAGAATCATAATTTACTTCAGAATGAATGCCATTATGTTTTAAATAATTATTTTTCTATTACATCAAGAATCATTCATGGAATTTTAGACTTCTATTTTCCTAAAAGAGAGATTTTCCTTTATTTCTTGTCCTTTCTGCTAGCACAAAAGCAGTAGTTTCCCCTCCCCTTATTTTGAACTTTCATAAGCCCTTACCTTTTTATCTCAATTCCCTAAGAATTAGAAGGAACCAGCTCTTTCTCATCCTCATATTAGTTAAAGGTAGATCCCTCAGTCCAAATCTTTTCCTTCTGAAGGTCCCAGACCCCTTAATGAAACTGTTTTATAAATTATTTACCTGAAATTAATGGTGATACAAACTATTTTAAGCCCTAACTTCTTTTTAGATATATATGATAAAACTGTACATCTTAAATGACACATTGCTCAAATGTTAATTTTGTTAATATCTTCTAACACTGTCAATAGAATCTAAAAATCCCATATAAATATGATTCTCCAACACCAGAATTATATTCTTTATTCCTTGAGATTACACTGTACTCTCCTTTCTCTGCCAAGTAAATTAATTCCCCAAGGGCCAGTTTTGAAATACCCCTTTCTCTTTAAAGAATTTCTATAGGCTCCATTTCCCCTATTTCCTCAGCACTTTATACCACTTATCATAGAGGATTTAGTACACTGTGCTATAACATATACTCCGATATGAAGGAACTCCACTTTAGAGGAAAGAATACAAAATACTATCAGAGCAACAACTATCTTAATGTCAAGATAATTAATTCTTAAAATAAGACCAGTATTTCTTAGAATACCTAAAATTGATGTAGCAGTATATAAATCACCTTATATCTCATTATATCTTACCTTATATCTCATTATATCTCACCTTGTATCTCATTATATCTCATCTTGGCTTTAAAAGTTCTTTAAATCTTAGTCTTTCAGTATAAATTAATAATAAAATTAAAAATCATTAAAAAGTAAAAAAAAACCCTCTAAAATGTCAATCGCTAAGCATTTTCTATATTCTATCTTTTATTTTATGAGCACAATTTGGAACAATCAATGATGAAGAAAAGAATAACACTAATTTCCTTAGAATGAACAAATTAACATTTAAGACAGCTTACACATCAGAAAACTTAGAAGTCCGAGGTACAATTCTAAAGCACACAATTATACAGGACTTAACTAATTTAAAGTAACTTTGGACTTCGAGGATAAAATTATTCATGTGAAATTAGCTTCTAAATTTGAAAACCTAGAAGTTTTAAAACTTTTTTTTTTTTTTTTTTGAGAGATGGAGTCTCACTCTGTCACCCAGGCTGAAGTGCAGTGGCATAATCTCAGTCACTGCAACCTCCACCTCCTGAGTTCAAGCAATTCTCCTGCCTCAGTCTCCCGAGTAGTTGGGACTACAGGTATGTGCCACCACACCCAGTTAATTTTTGTAATTTTAGTAGAGACAAGGTTTCACCATGTTGGCCAGGCTGGTCTCGAACTCCTGACCTTAGGTGATCCACCTGCCCTAGGCCTCCCAAAATACTGGGATTACAGGTGTGAGCCACAGCACCTGGCCAAAACTTTTTAAATGACTGTAAGAAATATATAATTACCAGGTTTAAGAAAATATAAACTTACAAAACAATTTAGCAAGTGACCATTTACTTAACAAAAGACTTCTTCACAAAATTACTCATTTAAAGTTTTGCAAGTTCTGTGTTATACATATATAATAAAATATTATTTATGCAATTTTATTTGAATATGCCTTTTAGAAACATGTTCAAGAAAGAAGTTTAACTTTTTAAAGTTTACTAGATCATCCTCCTGATTTTATAAAAGAAAACGGAAGACCAAATTTCTTAACCGCCATTTTAGTCTTTTCTTTATAACACCCTGCTACAGGAATACCTTTAGAATAATGGCAGGTACACACTTAGGTACCAGGTGCATTTTAAGGTCAGTTGGTCATAAGAAGTATGTGGTACATAAATAAATTGCTTGATCTGGCACTTTCAGTCCCCCAGCAACTGTGCAACCATTTATTAAATACTTAATGTGGAATTCTTTAGTTACCACTCAAACACGAAAGGAGAAAAAGTAGTGGCATTTCAGGAAAGCAAGCTAATTTGCACATAAAGCACTAACTAGCATATGCTCTTGATTCACCAGACTAAAAAGAAATGTAACAACTGAAATAAAATAAATTTCAAAAGCTCTCTCTTTTCTTGAACATTTTTGGTGGAGTTTTGACAATATATGTAGTCTTTAGTCCACTTATTTGTGTTTTTGAGGGAATAGTAGAGGATGAGTAGAGAATGGTGGTAAATGGGTACGATATTAAGTATTATCATTATAACAAAGCTGTTCATTATAATGTGGTTCATGAAGAATAGAAGAAAGCAGCTAGCACACTCGAAGAGAGAATGTATGAAGCAAATGTTCAGTAAACATTTGGTTGGTTCAGTAGCTGGCCCATTGACCAAGCGATCAACAACCCTAATGGAAGACTAAAAGCCTGCAAAAGGTATAATAAAGCTTGGTCCTCCTGTATAAAATCTCACCTGACCAATTTATTTGTCTTGTTAAAAATAGGCAGTATCTGTTGATGTGGTAAAGAGTAAATCAGACTATTGGTATAACATATCTGGTTGTCTAATGAGAAAATGCTTATAAAATATGTCTAGAGGAGGAAATCCTGCTCGCTTAACTAGGATAAATTATATCTTCAAGAGGTCCTAGTAAGAGTAAGTAAAAAACAAAGAGCTGGGGACCCAAATATCCATACTAACAATATACAAGAGAACTTACAATTTAGATGACTAATAAGGCCCTTCATTCTCTCCTGCTTTCAGGTTTCATTGTTTCTGGGGTGACAGGGTTGAAAATAATGAGTCTTAGGTAGTTTTACAGAATAGCAGTATTTAGCAACCATGATTTAGAACAAAAGGATATCAGGTTAATTTATATACAATTTTGTAAGAAAAGTGTGGTAGCTTATTGATCTTTTTCTGAAGCATACACCAGTCACAAGAACTGCTAACAATTCTATAGAGCAGTTTGCCTCTCAGGTGTGTCTTATATAAGGCCATGTTTATACATGGGATCCTAACATTTTAGGTTGAAATATATTTTAAAAATTATAATCTTCAGGTCTGAGAAACAACATATTTTAGTTGAAATATTTTCTTTCCTTTAAGAAAAGGCTCAGCATTTGAGTAAAAACATAAAACATTCTGCTTTCTTAATATCATATTGTCTTTAGCGCATAACCATCTTTACATTAAAAACCTGTAAGTAAATGGTTATTTGCCAAAAAGTAATTTTCTTCCCTCAACATTTAGGTAAAAACACAAGGTATAAAGTGAAATACAGCCTGGAAAAATATGGGTTATCTTCAGTAATTATATTAACTACATAAACACCAAATCTATCTTACGTGGACTTGTGTAAACATGGCTTTAGACAGATTTAATCTTTCCTCTGGTATTTTCTATGCACTGGTTTGAAACAGTGTTGAATTCTGTTGAAGACAGAATTCCAGGACATAAAAATTATTCTAGAATCTAAAACATAATTTTAGAAAATGATAAAAATGACTGTAAAATTATTTATTCATAGTTCTGCAAAAGTAATAAAAATACATTTGCTATAAGATTTAACCAAAAGCATAAACATTCTTTAAAAAAGTAGTACTTATTATTCATGATGTACCCTTTTTTAGTTACATTATCTTTACCGTATATGATTTTCTCTATATAGATTTCTATTCTGTATGTTGCTATTCTATATTTTACTTACAAGCAAATCATTTTTTAAACTTATATGTGTTAACTCTCTTGAAGTCATATGCTATCAATAAGTATTAAATAAACAATATTGAGAATATTACTTTGAAAAATCACTAGAGTATTGTGACATCCTTATTTCAGCCATCTTTCATTAAAGAATGTTCACATATTTTTAGTTTTATCATTCCATGAGATACTTCATACATTTTCTGTAGAAAAGTAATGATGCATAAATTATACATCAAATGAATTTTGTCAAAGTTACTTTACAATTCATATATCTTAATTTGTTTAGTTTCCTTTTTTCATGTTTTTCATGAGCATCTCCATCAGACATTACTGACACCCCAGTGGATAAGACATTCCTGATTAACACATTTTAATTCCAACTAGTACTAAACTAATTTAGCTCACAAGATGACATACTTGTGCTGGCATATTCTGCTGATAAGCATAAGTATGCAGTTTATCTCCCATACATCTTAGATATTCTATCATCAACACTTAATTAAAATAACTCACATAAAATAACTGTAAAGCAATGACAGATCGTTTTCTTGATGTTATTTTGGCAAGGCTAACCCAACAGAGCAGAGTTACAAACAAGTGGATTCTTCTATATGGATTTAGTCTAAGCATCAATATTGGTCACTGACATTATGAGCCTTTTCAAGAAGATGAGACTTTTTCTCAAGCCTTCATTACTATGTACTCATTTGATAAAGGTGTGTAGCAACAGAGAATGGGATTGTGAATAGGAGACTAAGCTGTCTGTTGGTCTAATAAACTGTGAATGGTTTAATAATATTCTATAACAATTTTAAATAGTTTGTTTAAATCCATTTATATTCAGAAAAATTCGGTGTGAGGCAAGTATCTGGAGTTACTGTACTCCTGTGCTGCCTCCTACTACTGATTAAAATGACAGTGACAGATTAACCAATATTTTTAAAAATACCAGTTTGGGTAAGAAAATAAGGATTTGAGATTTATAACTTAGGATAAAATATCAGGCTGACTTAATCAAAAAGAGGCTAAAACAATAATTTTTAAAAATCACCTTAACTTTTCATTAAAGAATGCAAAATTATTCCTCGTCTCCCTTTTCCCTACTTTATATTCCTACTTTCATGTAAACTTGCTCCAGATGAAGTATGGAAGATAGATACTTCAATTTATTTAAATATATCACTGCAGAAAAGCACAGCATTTTGTTCCTAAGTTTCTGATATCTTGATATGCTTGAGAAGTTTCTACTGATTAAGTGGTGGTCCTTTCAAATTCCCACGCAGAGATAACAGCATTTGTTATAGAAACTGGCCTATGGGCTTGGTCTTCTGATATAACTGGCTGGTTATATATATGTTTTTACTTATTTAGGAATGAAAAAATACTCTCACATTCATTTGGTTACTGACAGACATTATGTTTATACTTAAAGCCACTCAACTCATATCTGAACTATGTAACACGGTATTTTTATAAAACAGATTTTTTTTTTTTTTTTTTTGAGATGAAGTATTGCTTTGTTGCCCAGACTGGAATACAGTGGCACTCACTACAACCTCCACCTCTCGGGTTCAAGTGATTCTCCTGCCTCAGCCTCCCAAGTAGCTGGGACTACAGGCACCCGCCATCACGCCCAACTAAGTTTTGTATTTTTAGTAGAGACAGAGTTTCACCATATTGACCAGGCTAGTCTTGAACTCTTGACTTTGTGATCCTCCCGCCTCAGCCTCCCAAAGTGCTGGACCGGAGTCTCGCTCTGTTGTCAGGCTGGAGTACAGTGATGCAATCACGGCTCACTGCAACCTCCGCCTCCTGGGTTCAAGAGATTCTCCTGCCTCAGCCTCCCAAGTAGCCGGGATTACAGGTGTGCGCCACTACGCCCAGCTAATTTTTGTATTTTTAGTAGAGACGGAGTTTCACTATGTTGGCCAGGATGGTCTTGATCTCTTGACCTTGTGATCCGCCCACCTCAGCCTCCCAAAGTGCTGGGATTATAGGCATGAGTCACTGCACCCGGCAGAGATTTTTATATTTTATAGAACTGAGAAATTATTACAGCACCAAGAAGTCTGTTTTGAAACTAGAGCTTACTAATTTGACTAATGCTGAAAGTATAAATATAAGCAAAATAAGAATTCAAATTGCACAAATTAAAGTTATTTCTGAATCCCCATTTGAAATACACATCTTGAGGCCAGGCACAGTGGCTCACGTCTGTAATCCCAGCACTTTGGGAGGCCAAGGCAGGGAGATCACCTGAGGTCAGGAGTTCGAAACCAGCCTGGCCAACATGGTGAAACCCCGTCTCTAGTAAAAATACAAAAATTAGCTGGGTGTGGTGGCAGGCACCTGTAATCCCAGCTACTTGGGAGGCTGAGGCAGAAGAATTGCTTGAATCTGGGAGGCACATGTTGCACTGAGCTGAGATTGTGCCACTCTACTCCAGTCTGGATAACAGAGGGAGACTCCATCTCAAATATATATATATATATAAATATATATGTAAATATATAAAAATAGATATGTAAATATATAAAAATATATATAAATATATGTAAATATACAATATATAAAATATGTATAAATATATACATAATGTGTATAAATATATACATATATAAAATATATACATATATAAAATATATAAATATATACATATATAAATATATATACACACACGCATACATTTTGAAATATATGCATCTTAAATACATACACACAATAGTTGATAAAAATCCAAATGGATGTCAAAGGTATTTGTGATGTCAGAGATTATTTATAGAATACAAAAATGACATAGAGAAGGTAGTATTCACATTTGCAGGCATTCTAAGTAATTATTCTTTACTCTTTTTTGATAAGCATTTTCCTGTGTACAAAGGGTATTCAATTACTCTATTCTCTATTCCCTGGTGTTGTTTCTTTTCCCTTTTTTTTTTTTGAGATGTTGTCTCACTCTGTTGCCTAGGCTGGAGTACAGCGACGCGATCTCCACTCATTGCAAGCTCCGCCTTTCGGGTTCACGCCATTCTCCTGCCTCAGCCTCCTGAGTAGCTGGGACTACAGGTGCCCACCACCACGCCCGGCTAATTTTTTGTATTTTTAATAGCGACAGGGTTTCACCGTGTTAGCCAGGATGGTCTCGATCTCCTGACCTCGTGATCTGTCTGCCTCAGTCTCCCAAAGTGCTGGGATTACAGGCGTAAGCCACTGTGCACAGCCCCCTAGCATTGTTTCTTATACTGAAAATGGTACGTGATTGCTTGGGAGGATGGGAATAGCAGATACTCTTTTCCCACAGTTGCCAACAGGGCTGTTTTTCTCTGTTCCTCAATATAGTTTATAAGAGCCAACATTTCACTCCTAGCAGCATTTCTCTGATCTCCCTTGACTTCTCCCTCCAGCTACTGCCTCATGTCTCACTTTCCTTTAAAGCAGAACTCCTTGAATTGGCCATACTCATTGCCTCCAATTTCTCTCTTCTCAGGTTAACCTAGATGCACTTTTATGAGGCTTTCACCCCCAAGCACTGCATTGAACAAGACCACTAATGACTTCCTTGTTGTTAAATCCAATGGTCAACTGTAAGCCACTGACTCATCTGACTTATCAGCAGTACTGGATACAGTTGATCATTCTTCTCCTCAAGGCATTTTCCTCATTTGACTTCCAGCATACTTCCTTGCCTGGTTATCTTCCTGTATCAAGGGTTGCTTTTTTTTGGCTGGTTCCTCTTCATTTTCCTAATTTCTTAACATTCGAGTGTCCTGGGATCCATCATTGCACAGCGTCTTGTTCCATCTATGCTCACTATCTTGTTGATGTCATCCAGGCTCATAGCTTCAAATATAATCCATATGCTAGTGACTCTCAGAGTTATATCTCTAGCTCAAGCCTCAAACACAAAAATCCAGCCTCTCACATCTTGTTCCCTACTCAAAACCTCTTGCATGTCTAACAGCCATCTCAATTTTAACAAGTTCACAATCAAGCTTCTAATATTCCATCTCACACCTCCTCTTGAAGTTTTATGCACATCAGTAAACAACTCCATTTTTTCCAGCTGCACAGGACAAAAGCCTTGCATTCATCCTTGACTTGTCTTTTTATCTTGCCAACACATATCCAAACTATCATAAAAATCTGTTGGATCAAAATTGACAAATGGCATCTAATTAAACGTAAGAGCTTCTGCACAGCAGAAGAAACTATCAAAAGAGTAAACAGACAACCTATAGAATGGGAGAAAACATTTGCAAACTATGCATCTGACAAAGGTCTAATATCCACCAGCATCTATTAATATACGGCATTTATACAAGATTACAAGGAAAAACAAATAGCCCCATTAAAAAGTGGGCAAAGGACATAGACACTTTTCAGAAGAAGACACACATGTGGCCAGCAAGCATATGAAAAAAGGCTCATCACTGATCATTACAGAAATGCAAGTCAAAACCACAATGAGATACCATCTCACACCAGTCAGAATGGCTACTATTAAAATGTCAAAAAATAACAGATGCAGCTGGGCGCGGTGGCTCATGCCTGTAACCCCAGCACTTTTGGAGGCTGAGGCAGGCAGATCATGAGGTCAGAAGACCTCAAGATCATCCTGGTTAACATGGTGAAACCCCATGTCTATTAAAAATACAAAAAATTAGCCGGGTGTGGTGGTGCATGTCTGTAATCCCAGCTACTCGGGAGGCTGAGGCAGGAGAATCGCTTGAACCCAGGAGGGGGAGGTTGCAGTGAGCCGAGATCACGCCACTGCACTCCAGCCGGGGTGACAGAGCGAGACTCCATCTCAAAACAAACAAATAAAACAAACAAACAAACAAACAAAACAAACAACAAAACCATAACAAAAACCAAAGGATTTGTGGCCCCATCCTCCCTACCCCCAAGAATTCTAGTCCTCTAAGAGTTGGGTGACCCCTAGGACTCTCGTATTAGTACTCCACAGAACCCCCTTAGAGAAACTCTGGTCCTTACCCTTTGGATCTCTCATAGGCTACCTTTTATCACATTCATGTAGAACAGAAGTAGGCAAATTACGGCTCACAGGCCAAATGTTGCCCACTGCCTGTTTTTTTTTTTTTTTTTGTAAGTGAAGTTTTACTAAAACACAGCCATGCTCTTTAATTTACATAATGTCTTTGGTTGCTTTTATGCTACAACCGAGTTGAGTGGTTGTGAGAAACCGTGTGACCTGCAAAGCCTACAATATTTTCTATCTGGCCTTTCACAGAAAAATTTTGTTGACCCCTGACATAGAACATAAGACAAATTGTTCCTGAACACTACCCAGTAATAAATTATTCTTTTAAAAAGCTAATGTCTTTCCAATATATGCTTAAGACAAATCTATTCCCCCTAAATAGGTAATTAATAATATATTTAATAACTTGTTCCTTATCTTTAATTCCCCAAAGAATGTGGAGCATTTTTGTTGCTGTAACCAATACTAAAATAAAACCTAAACTAAATTGTGTTATAAATAGTCTTTGCATATTTACAATTTGCTGTCTATATACATTTTTTTTAATCAAGAAACTTCAATAAAAACTACAGCACTTTGGGAAGAATTTTCAGTAATATTTTCAAAAGAAAAAGTATAATTTCAAATGATCTGAACAACAGCTAAGCTCTTATCTCAGATGTGATTTTAAACTATGATGCTTTATTGTTTCATACTAAATGTCTTGGACATCTTTGGCTTGCAGGAGTAGCATGAAAGTGAAAGGAAAACCTAATACTGGTCTAGAATGACCAACCTACGTTTCTCCTAAATACTCGGTATGGCAAACAAATAAAAAACAAAAAATTGGATTTCTAATAGGAAAGTGTTGCATTTGATTCTAACTGGAAAACCCAAGTAAAGACAGAATACCTGACACTCCCTTCTTTGCTCTCTGTCCATCCAGTTACTGCTGTAGGGTCTTTAGTTGCCTGAACTGCAATTTTTTAAAAAGCTTACTTAGTTACTCAAGCTGAGCAGTTTTAATTTGTTCTAATAGTTGAGGCCAGAAAAACTATTACCACAACTGCAGGACAACATTATCAAAGCCAGCAGTTGTTAGGCACCTTTATTTTTTTAGTTGCTTTTATCTTTATAACAGGGAAAGATTTGCTCTATTTTCAACGTTTAGAATCTCTGTTCTTTAAAGATTCAAAATTATATTTTTAAGAAAATTAAACTTAGTTTTTATTTCTTGAGGTTTGATAAATAAGCCAACTTCCTCACCTCCACTATCTAAACCCTGGGTGTATTTAATTCTGAGAAATACTATTTCTAATGTCTGAATTTTTTGAACTATATATATTAATGCTGTTAGATATTCTAGTCTAATAAATTAGTTCTACATCAGATTTTCAGTACCCTACTCATTCAAACTAAGAAGGATATAACAAGTAATCTTTTGGTTCATTTATCTAAGATCTGAGATGGTATCTATAACTTCCTGAGAGGGAAAGGGAGTTTGTCCTGGCTCAGAGTACTTTCTGAGACTAATTTCTGAAACAGCCATAGTGAGGAAAGGCAAACCACTGGAAGCGAAGGTAATGCCAAGACTAATAACAGAAGGAAATTGAGAAGGCATGTAGATTATGTAATTACATGTATATAAATGGCTGGATTTACAAAGTCTGAATAGGAATAGCAGAGTAGATGAATATAGATACTAAGGTATCTTCAAAATGCAGAATTTATTTTCAGAAATAAATTAAACATCTATCTCCCAAAAACATTTAACCAGGACTTGTAAAACCATATATTACTGGTTTTCTTTTTCACTTTCGAGTGTTATATTAAATAATTATTTTTCTCATTTTTGATTCTTTTTCTTTTAAAATATCAAAAATATTGTACACTATGAGCTTTTTGTCCTTGTTGCTTTATGAATGTCGTTTATATTGAGCCTTTCCTAGTCAATAATACCACCATGGAGAAAAGAGGAAATTTCTTACTATTTTTTTTTCTTATTGCGTTATTACTATGTCAAAGCATTAGGTCAGCTTGCTACAGTGCAGCCTTGCTAAAAATAGAAACTCTGGAAAAAGGCCCTGAACAAGTGGAGATATCTGCAAACTACCACTAGATGGCAAGGCAGCTTTACCACTGCCAATCTTAGGCCTGCAAACAAAATGTGACTTAAAACCTGCTGTCACATATTTTCTACTATATCCGAGTTTCATTCTACTTAGATTTTAAAATGTGAATGATCACCTTGGTCTGAAACTAAATTACTTGGTATCCTTTATCATTAACATGTATTTATAATCTTATCCACGTCAAAGTCTTAAATTTACAACCCAACATCAACATATTACCAGTTTTTCAACAGTTTCAGCTAATAAAACTAAAGATCTAGTGACTAAAATATAGTAAATATAGCCAAGATAAAAATCAAAATACATGATAAAAGAGAACAAAGGTCTATACAGAGTTCAAAATTAGATATTTACAGGTATATCCCAGATTAGTTACAGACTCAAAGATATTATCCACATTAGCACCTATTAAAAGATTATGTTGTGTTTTTATATAAAGGATATGAATATATTTAGATATCAGAGTGATAAAGAAGTTATAGTTTCCTTCTTAAACGTTTTCTTGTGGTAAAGAACATAAAGTAGGAAAAAGCATTTTTACCCGCCTCAATATTTTTTTGGTTAAAATAAGAATGTCCATTGCATTAATGTTCTATAAGTTATAGTAAATTCACAAGAGAAGCTTCCTTGTTACTTACTCATCCATAAAATTACAGAACTTTACAAGGTAACAGAGTTAATACTCTAATTTTTTAAAGAAAAGAATTAGTACTTTTGTGTTATTTAGTGCATTTTATTAGTAGTAAATTATTCTGATCATTATACACAAGTGAGAAGTAAACCCACTTGGTATAAGGAAGGCTGCTACCTATTTATATTACAGGAATCAAAGTCCTTTGCCTGTCCTTTTGTATGAATGCCATGAGAATGAATAAACAGCAGATCAATGCTTTTAATACATAACTCAAATTTCTTAGCATACTATGAAATCTTTGAATAAGACAGGGATATAAAAGAGTACAAACTCAGTTCTGGGTGCCTACAATGGATGTGTATTCACACCGTATCAAGATACTGTACTTGTTTCCACAAAAACTGCCAAACTTTTAGTTAGATCAATGGCCATGTCTACTCTCTTCCCTCTGGATCCCAAGAAGCAGGACTTCCCAATTTAAGAAAGCTGCTCTAAAGTCATTCATCCATTCCATGGTGTCACTCTGAGGACTTACAGGGTTTCTTATACAAATTATTCATTTGAAAACAGACTCCAAGTAAATAACTACATGTCATACTTTAAATGGCTTTATTTTACTAACTTTATACCTCCTTTTGCATGTCTGACTAGTCCCACTGATTTTACTTAATTGGTGTCTTGCTCAGCAACAGAGGCTCTCTCATTTCAATAAAAACATCAAAGTTTAAGTATGAACAATGTCACAAATAGAAAGACACTAAAGACTGCCTTTCAGAATGGACTTATTAAGTGTATGAAGTCATATCATAATTATTTATTTTAGAGTTTAATTCATTGTATTTTTCAAATGTAGTTGTTATGGATTCACAAGTTCAGAGTTTGTGATCATTCTACTTGGTAATGAATTTAAGTCTATACTTACAGTCAAAGAGGGAGCTTGTTCTGTAATGTAAACAGGAAAAAAGGGAGTGTGTTTGTCTATTTAGGAGAAATGTTTCAATGTAGTTTTTACAGTACAATCACAAAGTAAGGAGAGCTCAGAAATACTTAGGTGGGGCTTCATTTGCAAATTATAAATTCTTCTTTACTTTCATTTATTCACTAATTCTAACAGGCTAAATTCTTTTTCGGTCCAGTCCATTCAGGCTATCTCCAAATAAGCTTTGCATTTACTAAGAATATAAGTTATAAAATATTATCATTATCTAAAAGTCAAAGGCAATAGGAGGTAACCACCCTTCATAATTTCTAACCGCAACCAGGAGAGGCTGGAACAACTATTTAACACCATTTTGACTAAGTCTCTTTTGAACCAGGAATTCCCTGATATCCAAGTCTGGCTCTTTGGAGAATCTGAGTCTTCATCCTAGCCAGCCTTCTGGACCTTGTCACTTGAAGGAGCCACACCCAGCTCTTTTCCAATTGCTTCTATTCCTCTTTGCCTTGTCCTGAACTAATAATCAGGATTGTGCCTGATCTTGGGTATTAGAGTTTATGAACTGTGAACTGATACTCCATTACAGGTTCTCCAGATTTGGATCATTCTTGGAGATCAACATCTCTTTGGAATTAGATTAGAAATGGGGGTCTGAACTTGAATTATGATTGTCTGTTGCTATTTCTACTCATGGAAGGCAGCTACTCCTCACTAACTATATGTATTTTGACATTACGGCCAGAATCACACTGTAGTTCAGCAACTGCAGGAAACCAGTGGATATTTAGGACATACTTGAGTCATTTGATCCCATCATTATATGTACCAAAAGATAATAATATCATATGTCTTTTTTAAATTTTTGGTACTTTGAGTTAATACTTTAAAGAGGCATTTATAGGGAGACATATTTAAACGTTGAATAGAGGAAAAAAGTACTTGGGATTAGCTGAAATAGTTTGCCTAGAGAAACAGAAATGGCTTGTGTATCAAATTCAAACATATCTGAAACTTTTTCAACCTCCTGTCTTTCATTACTCAGATAAAGACACTAAACTTATCCAGAGACCCAAAGTAGAAATCTCAGAATCATCCTTGATTCTTCTCTTTCTCTTCTACCCTAACTTTGGTTAATTAAGGCCTACCAAACATAACTATGAACTGTTTATTCCTTTCTAATTCTACTGCCAATGATCTTGAATCAGTTCAGAAAGTCTCTTCCTTGAGCTGCTATCATAGCCAACCTACTAACAGGGCTGCATCTGTAATGGATTCTTCTTTTTAAATATTAGTGTTTTTGGTAGTTCAGTTGTATATTCTCTTACCCTCTCATTCTGTACTTTCTCCCCAGACAATTCATCCACCCCTGAGGATTCGAGTACCCTTAATATGATATGGCCCTGCAATTTTTATCTCTAGTTTAGATTACCGTCCTAGACCTCAAACCTACGACAGGTCTATCAGCTTAATAGATACGTCTAATTGGAGGACTCACGGGAACCTTATCTGTACCACCTCAAACGTATTCCTCATTCTGTGGTCTGTAGCTCAGAAAATGGTACCTACATCTGCCCAGATTAGAGCCAGAAACCAGAATTATTATCCTTGAATTCCCTTATTTTGCATTATCCTGCATTTATTTCTGTCTCTCAAATCTATTTCATATCTCCCCATACTTACCACCACTATCTTAGTTAAGGCCACCATTACATTTCACTTGGAGTACTGTAAATGACTCCTAAATTCTTTCCCTATCTTCAGACTTGTTCCTCTGCAATTCTGGCTACACAATGTAGCTGGACTGATTTTTCTAAAAATGCAAATATGAACATGTTTGTCTCCTGCTTAAAATCCTCCAGTAGTTTAGTACTGCCTTTAGGATCAAGTTCAAACTCTTCTAACCTACAAGGGCCCTACAGTCCCTCTCAAGCTTCATCACCAGCTACTCTCCCTTTAGCTAATTAAACTCCAGTTTTCCTTGGTCTCTCTCTCTCTCCTTTTCCCTCTGGATCTTTGTAAATTATTTTCCCTCTTCCTAGAAAGTTCTTCCCCTCTTTTCCTTTGTCTAACTCATAACTCATCCTTAAGTGCCAAACTGGATTTCATTTACTATTTTGACAATACTTTTTACGCATCTCCCAAGATTTGGTTTGGGGGCCTTCTGATTTGTTCTAAGAGAACACTACAGCCATTTTCTTTCTATGCTGTAATGGCCTCTTCTCTCATTTATCACATTGTAGGGCTTCTTGAGGGCAGGGATTTTGTATACAACTCTCTCACAGGTGCCTACCACAGCCTGAATCTACCATTTAGTATGAATTCAGGTCATTGCCCTTCCTAAAGATCTCTGATGGCTCCTACTGAATAAAGACTCAAGTGCTTAACATGTGGCATGCTAGCGCATATCTTTCCAATTTTATGTCTTGGAACTCCTACCTACCCTTCCCCCTACCTTCTGTATGTATTACTCTGAACACCTCTGCACAGATCATTTTGATGCAGTCACACTTTTGCTTATACTATTCTGACTTTCTGAAATGTAATTCCTCTGCTTATTTTGGTGGACAATGTTTTCCATACTACTCTTATCTCCAACTCAGGTAGATTTAATGGCTCTCTCATCCAGGTCATCACAGAACTTTAAACTTTACTCTGTTAAAACACATATTTCACTGTATTATAGTTATTTATTTTTAATAATGCCTCACAGGCTATGCAATAAGCTTCAGGAAGGTACACACTACACCTGCTCATTTTTAGATGCCTACTACAGTGCCTGGCATACAGTAGTACTCAAATATTTATCACATTGGAAAAACTAAAAGCTAACTGTTTCAATTACCCTTACGGAGACTTTGAGACAAAAGATAGGGAAAGGGAGAACAGTTCATTCTACAAAATGTGAAAATGAAAATGTATGGATTTATACATCTTTGCTTAACCCTAGAATGAAAGAATCTGGCTTCCTCCCCAACCTGCTCCCTCTTTTAAAAGTGCCTCTTAGAGACTTTCAGTAACTCTCAAATATACATTATTCTGATTTACTCTGTTAACTCCTACCCATCTTTGGCAAGAGAAATAAGGGGATGAGGAAAAAATAAAATGAACTGGAAATATTTCATGAATAACAATCAACTACGAGACTTAAAAGATAAATTCAATGGCAAAAGTCCAGACTACTTTGATTTGAATCTAAGCCCTGTAACTTTCTGACTTTGTATAAATCACTTAGCTATCAATGCCTTGGTTTCTCTATCTGTACAGTGGGAATGATAATAATACATATTTTAAATCTAGGGATATTGTGAGGATTAGAGTTTATATATGTAAAGCATTTAGAATGAAGCATGGCATGTCGTTAGCAGTTAAGTGTTAGTTTTATTATCAATATCTGAAATGGTGGTGGTTTAATTAATAATCAAGAGTTACAGTCTATTCCTAGATTATAAGATAGCGCCCCCATGACAGAATGTGAGCTCTAAGAAGACTTTTCTGGACTACTTGGGTATTAATACAGAGTAGCTGAATAAATAAGCATGTTCTAAAGGACTACAGCTGGAACTCTGTTTTAATTAAGACCTTTTATTCAATTGATATACTTTGGAAAATTATTTATAATTGTATTTCTTTATTTTCACATTTATAAGTACATTGACGATCCTGCAATGATGGTGTGAATTAGCTAACAAATGATTATGAAGAACTCTGAAAATACAAAACTGAACTGACAAATTAGTTTATAAGTACCTAATGTAATTCATTAACAATACAGCATATTACCTTAGGTCCTGTAATGCCTTTCAACTCTAGTTCTTAGTTCCTAAGTTCTTAATTTTCTTAAATGGTATTATAAAATTAACTATAATTAATTTAAAAGTAAATTTTGGAATTTATGTTGGTTTGAGTTAGAAAACTGTCAGATTTAAGAAGTAGATGCTGTGAAATTTTAAAAAGTTAAATACTGTATTGTACTGTATTGTCATTATAAAATTGTTACCATCATTGCTAAAATAAGTGGTCTTGTTGAAATTTAAGAATACTCACATATATTTGAAATCTGATCTTAAAATGTTATACAATATTAATAAAAATTCCAGCTTAAAAGCCCCAAAGATAATTCTCAAACATATTTTGATATAGCCTGTAATTCTTGATAAATTAATATTATAATTTAGTTATATTTTGAAAGTACAGCCAAATCTTAATTATCTTGTCTATGGAGATATGAATAGCTTGTATAGTTAATATCCATTTCTTTTCAGAACCTCATATTTAGTCTGTTCTCCCACAAAATATTTACCACAGTTAATTTAATGTGCTAGTTTGTATTTCTCAACTCCTTTTCTTTCTTAATTAACAACAAAATGACTAAGTAAATACATAATCTAACAACATATAAAACATAAGAAGAAAGGGATATAATTGATAACCAATCTGAATATTCAAGAGTTAGCTACACATTATTGTTTACCTTAAGAATTAAAATAGCCTTATCTTCCTTCATATCTTTAATAAAATCAAACAGGAGTTCCTATGCCTTAACATTCCTAGTCAGAGTTTCTCTGAGTACCTGAAAGAACCCTGGTGGTACAGGACCTACTGGCATGCCATCTCCTGGGGGAATGTTTCCTAGCACTGGACTGGGAGCTGCTGCAGCACTCTGCAAAGAATAAAGGAGAAACAAACCTATATCATTACAGAGAAGGCACAAAACCAAAGACTAATGATAATAGATTGCAGGACGGGATGCTCTTTCATGCCTGGGAACAAATACTGGTAATTTTCCCCATCCTAGAAGTAAACTGAGATACAATAGTTTAGTATATGACTGGTTTAATTAGTTGGTTTTAACAAGTCTCTTTAAACTTTGTGAAGTCAAATAAATTTAATAATGGATATTTTGATGATATAGTAAATGCAAATAGTACTATGACAAAATAATAAAAGCCTTAGTAAATGCTTTAATACTTTAAGGCACAGGCATCTGAAATGGCAACATCAAAAACAAATAGGTGAATAAATAGGTAAAAAGTTTGAAAATGGTGGGGTAGATTGTAGGAGTTGATAAAAATAATTATCTTTTTTTAAGATTATGCTTTTATGTCATAAACAAGTATAATTAAATTTCCTGCCTATAGGTGGCAACACTCACATTATTCACTTTCTGATATACTGTAATTGGTAGCCAAAATATATAGGGTGGTGAGGACAAAAAAGTAAATAAAGGATTGAATAGGAGAAAAAAATTAGATTTGGAGAGAATAGTCTCATATAAATTATGAAAAAAATCAAATTGAAAAATTCAAAGTCTGCTTCACTTGCAAATTATTTCACGGAATCCTGGCATTTTATAAAATAGGAGTATGAAAAACTTTGGGTTAGACTCTTTGTAATAAAATCAACATTATAGATTTAATACTTACATAGGGAAGTTATACATACAACTGTTCTACAATCATAGATTTCATCCCTCAACCTGATTAGACATATTACAAATACTAAAAACAGTCAAGAAGGGATCAGAAATACGCTGAACATAGATCAGTTTGAATTGAACAGTTCTGCTATGAAGAGAAATCAAAGCAAAACTTGTATCTAGTGTATCTCTTGCACTATCTTCACCTATATTTCAGTGTATTCATTCATGCATTAATATTCCATTATAAGATGTAAAATCTCAGTATGTTTGTAGCACTCATTTCCCAGTATATAAATTGATAAAAAATACTAAATATGTTTATTTTATAGTACTGACAGTTGTTAAATAATTAAGGCCAATGATTTTAGTATTTCCTGAGGAAGTCTAGATTTAAATGTGATTATCTGAAATGTTGCTTACCTATGAATGTCAAAATTTTAAACTTCTGATAAGGCATATGAATATAAAAGAAGAAATAGTATTTCTTAGATTTTAAGATGAAACATGAGTCTATTATTCTAAGAAAAAACATGCAATTTCAATTAGTGCACATTAATGGAATACCTACCATTTGTCAGTTATTGCTCTATTGAGCTTTATATAGCAACACTCATGTTTTTAAAAAATGAGAAGTAAATTGCTTTTTTTCATTTTAACTAAACTTGTGTAAAATTTTAATACAACAATGTTAGGGTAAGAAGGAAAAAGTATCATCAAACACAACCTCTTTTAGTTTAAATAAATATGATTACAGCCAGATCTAGGAAGAAAGATTTGATCTGTATCTTTGTGGCTGAAATTACTGTCATGTAGAAATTGCTCTTCGTATGAAAAGCTAGACATAGCCTATCACTATTGTTATAATTAACTGCAGAACAGAAAATTGTTTTACAATAAAAAGACATATTAAAAAAGACAAATTTGGAAATCACACTCACCTGTACTTTCAAATGTATACTATAACACTGAGCATGTGTACAAAGTGACAAAACACAATTTACTGAGTTACTAAAACTTTTTAGTGTAGTTCGGAGATACAATTTCTCCCTCAATTCCAGTTGCCTAAGAACTACATAAAATATGTTTTCTTCTCTATTCAAAGGAATAGGCATTTGTATTCATTTGTAGCTGACCTAAAATTCAACAGGTAATCGATGCTGGTAAAGAAACATGTAAAATTCACAGTTAAATATTTGACTGATTGCTTATTTATTTTTTTCTTTTTTGGTAGGCTACATTGTTTAAAGGTGTATCATATGCTAGGTTGGTAGGGTTTTCTTCCAAGTTCTTAATTATATATGTTTCCTGGGTTTTCTACTTGCTATTATGTAAAAGCAAAATAAAATAAATCATTTGGATGAAGATTTAAGCAAGTTAAACCTTTAAAATGGCTTCTGAATTTTCATCTTATGCCTTTAAACATATTTAATAAATTCAGTAAGAATACTGAATTTATTCTCTCTTCTTACATGCAGTCAAGGATTTTTAAGTTTTGTAATATAATAGTTAATGTAATAGGAAAAATAATCTTTGCCCTCATAAAGTCAGCATTCTAGTGAGGGAAGAAAGACAATGAGTAAAACAAACCAAATATATTTATCCACGATCTAAGAAGAAAAAAGGATGGGGAATAGAGAATTCCCAGTAAAATAGGCAAGGATTGTAATTTTAAATAGGATAGTCAAGCAATCAACAAATCAAACAAATGAATGAATCCAGTTACAGTGACTACTAACTGATTTCCCTTCCTACATTTCAAGATGTACCACATTTTTATAGTTTGCACCTATTCTTCACAGAGGCACAACAATTTTGTGGAAGTTCCTCTTTCTTAATATTCATACTTTAGGCACAACAACAGAAGTGTCTTGAAAACAAGGATTTTTATAGCTAGATGATTCATCGTATACAACATGATGAGTTATCCGATGCGATAGCAACTTCTAGCCTTGACCTAAGGACACAAAGTGAAGTGTGCTGAATGCCGGTAATTATCCAGTATACCCAGTACAAAGCACTAGTCCACAGCATTTTGGCCCAAACTTCACTTTTTGGACCACATTTTTTAGCTAAATTATCCATTCACTCTGCTGGGATTTATTGGCAAAAGATAATTCCCTCTTTACTGTATTATGCGGACTCAGCTTAGGGTACCATTTGGTTGGTACACTTTGTTGATCATTAACATGTGCTGATAATAAACACTATAGAGGTACACTAAATGGTGCTCTCAGCATTGTAAAAGAGTATATTTCTCAAACTGCCTAAGTTGCTAATTTATATACAGTAGCAAATAAATAATGCATGCTTTGAAATTGTAAGGTAAATAAGCAGCTTTGGGAATTAGAAATTTATTTAGATGGGAGAAGTACCACAGTTCTTGGGTTATATTGCTGAAATTTCTGAGACTTCTCTCAAGTTTACTTCCAACTCATGAGTCAAATTTGTGCGTGATCCCCAGAAAGTCGTTGCTGGGCCTGAATCACAAAGCATGTATTATTACTCTAAGATGTTGTGACAAAATCACAAAAGGAGAGCAAACAGTTTAATTATAGTTAAGAACTACTAGAAAGCATTAGTTTCACTGAATTTATGTGAATTCCCATTGGAGTAGCATAGAAAATCCTTTACTATATAATATATCCATGACTACTTAGGATTGAGTTTTCATTATAGCTCTCTCTTAAAAGAGAAAAACATACAGATAATATGGATTTACAATATTTCCTCTAACTAAACTGAATATATAAGACTTCAGTGCAGATATAACAATATTATCATTAAAAGTGTTTTGTTCCTTCTAACAGATCAATTTGCATGCTTTTATCATGCACTGCCAGATAATGTATTTTCTAACTGCTCTTGAAGCATTTACTTAGCCATCTGTCCTAAATTTCAAGTTTGTTTTTTTTTTTTTTTGAGTGACAACTTTTTTATTGCTTTTTCATTTTCCCAAATCACAAATATAATTTTACTGACTTTTTATAAATCCAATATTTTAAATTTGGTGTTCTCAAATCAATTAAAGTATGGAACAATTATTTGTTTTCTTATTGTTTTCTCAAGGAAATATTAAAATGAACTTACAGAGTTATGAAAGTTCATATCTTTCTTCATGTTTCTATGTAGCTATATTTTGTTCAGTTTGTGTGATCATCATCTTCTCTGGAACTTTTGGCACTTACATCATTCTACCCTCTAAGAAGGCATAGGTCAATATGTTTATGTTATTTATTTCATCATTTCCCATTTTCCTGTTTCTCTGAAATGCTATTATATGACTGATTTTTAAAAATATTTTATTCTAATTCCCTATTTTCTGAATTTCAAGAACAGAGAAATATACTCTTATTTTATATTTTTCTCCTGTTAAATAAAAACTTGAAATAAAAGTTAAAAACCTTCTTATTTTAAATTTAGTTATTATCACTGTTGGTTTCTGATAGCGAAAAAAGTTGTATATACTCTGTATGAAAGTTTCAAAGCAACAGGCATTAAATACAAATTTGTTTAAAAATAAAATTAGGATGCAATTTATTACTAAACACAATTAGCATTTATCAAGATTCTACACATTGAATAACAATTTATTTACTAAGAATGCTAGAGAACTGTTTGCCTAATTATACAGTGAAGAATCAAGACAGTCTATATTTGGTAAAATAGGAAAAACAATTTTATGTGTATGAAAAGCATTTTAAGTACATGAAGATAATAATATAGTATTATTCATATATATGAAGATAATATAGTATTATTCATATATATGAAGATAATATAGTATTATTCATATATATGAAGATAATAGAGGAATTAAAATAGTGCTATGATTATTAGAAACTGGAAAGGGGATTAAAGGGAGGGGTGAGTAGGAAGAGGTTGAGCAGGGGATTACAGATTTTCCTTATTTAGCCATCTGTACTGTTTTTAAGCTGCTATGGTACGAATGTGTCCCCTCCAAAATTCAGGTGTTGCCAGTGTGATAGTATTATGAGGCGGGCCCTTTAGGAGGTGAGTAGGTCTTGTGGGTTCCTCCCTTGTGAATGATATTAGGTGTCTTATAAAAGGGCTTGCTTGATGGAAGGAGTTCATTGTAGTTTTCCCTCTGCCACGTGAGGATGCTGCAAGAAAGCCCCAACCAGACCCAGATGCTGGTGCCTTAATCTTGGACTTCCCTGCCTCCAGAACTATGAGAAATAAGTTTATGTTCTTTATAAACTACCCAGTCTCGGGTATTCTGTTCGAGCAGCACAGAATGAACTAAGACATAAGCCATCGGTAGGTACTTTTTGAGAAACATTTAAAATAATGATAGTAGGTATCTTATATTGGCAACTTTAGTGTAAAGTACAGTAAAATATTTTGGCTATTGTTGAGGACATATTATTTATCATACTAAAAAATCATCATTTGCCTAGTACTATGAAAAACAATTTTCAAAGAAATCAGGAATAAGAAAAGATGCTTTTTGCCTTTTCATTTTTTGAGTAGTATTATTTAGTGTTTCTTTTGGGAAGCAGGAGATAAGTAATCATATATTGATAGTTTTCTTAAATCATCATTGTATTTCTGAGATAAGTCATGCTTGATCATCATGCATGATGCATTTAATAGGCTACTGAATTATATTTGGTAACATTTTATGTAGGAGTTTTACATCTCTATTCTCAATGAAACGGGTCTAGAATGTCCTTTGATGTATTATATTTTTCAAGCTTGAGCATCAGGATTATTCTACCTTTTCAAAAGGAATTGATGGCAAATTATTTTTTATAATGCTTTGAAGAAGTTTATATAACATGGTATTTATCTACTTATTGAAAGTTAAAAGACACAGCAGTAAAGCAGTAAAACTGCCTAAGACAAAGGCAATTTTGGAAAGAATTATTATCTTTTTATATTTTCTACCTCTCTTTTCTTCAATTTGGTTCATTTACATTTTCTCAGAACACTTCATTTCATTGAAATATTTAGTTTTATCCATATATACACTACTTTTACATAATTTATAAAAGTCCTCTGTAGCAGGTGTGAGAGACACTGCTAAGTAGACCACAAAAGTATGTTTTTCCTTTCTTCTACCAGTCAGGCACATGGCATCCCAGCTGTATTACATTTCTCAGTCCCGTGTGTTCTCACCAAATACCAGGTTCTTACTAATGGAATATAAGCAGAAGAGACACATGTCACTTCTAGAACTTTGGTCGTAAGATCTTGTTTGTAATGCTCCCTCCTTTCCTTCTCCTCCTATTGTCTGGAACACAAATGTTTCAGAGATCTAATATCTGCCATGCAGACTAAAAAAAAAGGATGCCTTACACAATGGCAGAGCACCCGTTAGTTTCAATCTCTGGGTGACTTTGTGGAGCAGAGTCTGCCCACCTGCCCTGGACTGTCTTTCTGAATTGTAGGTCCCCAGAGATGATTATTTATTTCCTCCCTCCTAAACTGAATTAGCATTCTCATCATCTTTCCCAGGAATTGGTCTATTAATTTACTTTTTTTCTGTTTCATTAACATGTTTACTTCTCTTTAACAAATTATTTGCATTCTCCTGCCTTTTTAAGGTTTTATTATTTATTTTCAAACATCTTTATTAAATTAGTAGCTTCCCCCCCCCCCCTTTTTTTTTTTTTTTTTGAGATGGAGTCTCACTCTGTTGCCCAGGCTGGAGTGCAGTGGTGCTGTCTTGGCTCACTGCAACCTCTGCCTCCCAGGTTTAAGTAATTCTCCTGTCTCAGCCTCCCAATTAGCTGGGACTACAGGCACCTGCCACCACACCAGCTATTTTTTGTATTTTTAGTAGAGACAGGGTTTCACCATGTTGGCCAGGCTAGTCTCGAACTCCTGACCTCAAGTGATCCACCCACCTTAGCATCCCAAAGTGCTGGGATTATAGGCGTGAGCCACCAAGGTGCTCTATTTTGCCCTCTTTTTAAAATCCAAAGAAAATAAAACTACAAATTTGGCTCTGGATCTACCCTGGGTTGCATCTGCAAAGTTTGACATTGGTGTTCACAATTTTTTTCTTAAGCCATCTAATGATTACAATTTATTTGCCAAACAGTTATTGAATGCAACTAGCAATGGATATTACCGTAATTCAATGATTTACGAAAAAAATGAGAACACCTATATCAAGTTTGCAGATGTAATAAAAGATGCACTTTAATTCACAAATAGTTGGAGGTTTTATTTTTTAATTTGTTTTTTTCTAGTTTTCCAGTTGTGGCCAGGTAAGACGTATTATGCAATTTTTGTATTTAGAAATGTATTGAACAATTTTTGTGGTCTAATCAATGATTGTTATAATTTCCCATGGCTACTTAGTAAATATCCTTATTCTCTGTCTACATTTTTATCTATTGGCTTAATATCTTCATATTGCCTCTAATTTTTGTCCCTTGCTCTTTCAAATATATATACAATGCCCACATTGTTGTCTGTCCATTTCTCCTTGTGCTTCTACCAATGTTTGCCTTACATACTTTAATTCTGTGTTCATTAGCACAATGTTTATCTTTACTGAGGATTCTATCCTTTATTAAAAGTCACTTTCTTTTTCATGTTTAGTAATCACTGCCTTGAATCTATTTTGTCCAAAATTAATATTGCAAGATCAGCTTTCCTTTTGTGTTTGCATAATAAATCATCTCCTATCCATTTATTTTTAAACTTTATGGCTATATTTTATTTAACTGTTTTACTTGTTAGTAGAAAAGTTTCTAAAATGCATCTAATGAGATGTCCTTTAAAATTAGAAAAAAAAACTTTCTTTATCCTAAGCTTTAAAGGTATTAAAGTTAAGACAAACAATATTGTATGCCTTTCCCTATGAAAAACAAATAAGCTAGCTTATTATTCCTATTCTACATCTCCCTGTTCCGCTTCCCAATCCTTATTATAAACATCTGGTGTTTTAGGCATACATTTTTGTTTTTATCATCTCTTCTTCATTAATAATTTTTAACTTTTACCTTCAGTTTTGTAACTATACTCTTAGCATCCAAAATAATAACTTCAATTTTATCTAATTTTTTAATAACATAACTTCACTATGCTTGAGTTTTAATTTTTATACATTTCTTAATGGGACAGAGAGTATACGGATGTTGTTTTCCAAATCCTTATATGCAGGCAAGTGTCGTTGACGACTCTCATCAACACTATAGTTAACTAGTGTTGTCTAGTCCTTAGTGGTACAGAGAAGTCTGATACCATCTTGATTTTCGTTCCTTGGGATATAATCTGTTTTTATCTTCTAAAGATTTGAAGGATATTTTCTTGATACTTTTAATTCTCAAATGTTTCAATTCTGTTTCTAGGTATTGGTCTCTTTAAATTACTTGCCTGGAATAAGGTGAACCTTTCCAGTGTTCATACTTAGTTTCCTTTTTGTTGTAATGTTGGAAAGTTGGGGGAAAATCTTTTTAGTTAACAGGTGTAAAGCAAAGATCTGGTAAACCTCAGAAGGGTCATCTTTTGCAAATGTTATTAACAACTAAACAGTTGCAATGTTATTGATGACTGGGGAAATATGCTTAAGAATCTTGCCAGAAGGATTTTTACAGGTTATTGGTATCATGGGAAACTAGTACACTTGTAGAAATCACATTACATATATATATATAATGTGCGATAAGATATTAATAAATTTGACTAAGTGACCCTTCCCTTCCGATACTATCCAAATATAAATTCTGAACTATGAGAAAAACAGTATACATAAAATATGTTCTGTGATGTATTTACAGTAAGAAATATTCAAAGTAACCCAAAAATTCAGCAGTAATATAACGCTTAAATTGCAGTACATCTAAATTATGGAACATGATTCAACCATTAAAAATAATGGTTACAAATGGCATTATTTGAGAAATGTGGGAACCTGTTGGTGATACAATGCCGTGGGAAGCACACCAAATACAGAATTGAGTGTAACATGATTTTAATTATGCAAATGATAAAAGGTAATATATAACAGAGTGAACATATAGTGTTAGCTTAGAGTAATGTACCTGAGTGATTTTTTAAATACAATTTTAATAAACTTTCTGGAATGTCTTATTTCTAACACAAATGAAAATGATTGTTTACTCATACACACCCACAAACCCAGTTTTGTCAATATCTAGAAAATATGACCACGTATTAACTTTACTTCAAATAAACCTAATCCCTAAAATTTAACGTTAAATAAAATGCCAATATTTCTAAATTTAAAATAACTCATTTCAATAAAGTAAGATTTGAAGCATTTTAATTTTCGGACTATGAAGAACAAGCTTGTCTATTTTGTAAAGTTAGGTACTAGAAATAACCTAGAAATCATTTACATTATTCCTGGGCATTTGTTTGCACAGGGACACAAGTTTATTTTTAGCACCACATACTCTACCCTGGGCCACCTCACTTAGTCACCCACTCACAGTCTGGAGAACCAGCATCATTGACTGTGCTACTTTTTTTGGTCTGTTTTTAAATCACAAAAATATTTTACATGTTATTTTCACAAAGTATCCACAGAATAGTA